>NW_007259353.1:152154-155196 GCF_000164805.1 Carlito syrichta
CCCAGCAGGTCGAGGCTGCGGTAGCCGGGAGCGGCCACTGCACTCCAGTCTGGGTGACAGAGTGAGACTCCAACACACACACAAAAAAAATTATTTTCAAGATGTAACTCAGAACCCAGAAGAGAAAAAAACCTCTGGAAAGCAAAAACTGACAAAAAGAACATGTACTTTAGTTTGGAAAAGGGAGAGCTACTGTTAGATCAGATAATTATTTCCAAGATAAGCAGCAGTTTACAGAAGGACACAGCAATGAGAACTGACAGATAACAGTAAAATAAAAAAGACAAAACTAGCTTTGGAGGGGAAAAAAACAGCTACATAAAACAACAAAGTTTCAAACATACTACAAGAGCACATTTGACTATTTCAGTGTATAACTAAAATTCATAAAAAATAACATTAATCAAGAAAGCAGGGTCAGGTGCAGTGGCTCACACCTATAGTCCCAGCAATTTGGGAGGCTGAAGCAGGAGGATCGCTTGAAACCAGGAGTTCAAGACCAGCATGGACAACAAGATAGCAAGACCCCATCTCTCCAAAAACAATGTAAATTTTTTTTAAAAGCAAATGATACAGAAGGCCAAATGCTAAAAGGTTCAATCCATCAACAAGAAATATCTATCCTAAACATATATGCACCCAACATAGGTGCGCCAACTTTCATAAAGCAACTTCTAGGAAAACTAAAGAAAGATATTGACTCTAACACCATCATAACTGGGGACTTTAATCCCCACTCACAACCCTAGACAGATCATCAGGACAAAAAATCAGCAAGGAGATCCGGAACCTCAATGTGACTTTGGACCAAATGGACTTAATTGATACCTACAGAACACTCCATCCAAAGACCACAGAATACACATTCTACTCATCACCACATGGAACATATTCTAAGATCGATCACATACTCGGCCATAATTCAAGCATAAGCAAATTTAAAAGGACCGAAATTCTACCATGTACCTTCTCGGACCACAGTGGAATAAAAATAAACATTGACACCAACAAAGTCCCCCCAAAACCCACAAAGACAAGGACACTAAACAGCATGATGCTAAACAACTCCTGGGTCAATGATGAAATCAAAACAGAGATCAAAAGACACCTGGAAACAAATGAAAATGAAGAAACATCTTACCAAAATCTCTGGGATGCCCTGAAAGCTGTAGTAAGAGGGGAATTTATATCCCTACAAACACACATGAAGAAAATGGAAGGAACAGAAATACACAACCTAACAAGCCACCTAAAGAAGCTGGAAAAGCAAGACCACAAAAACCCTAATTTCAGCAGAAGAATCCAGATCACCAAAATAAAAGCCCAAATCCAGGACATAAAAGACAAAAAGATAATACAAAAAAATCAATGAAACAAAAAGCTGGTTCTTCGAAAGTATAAACAAGATCGATGGTCCCCTAGCTAGACTGACCAAGAAAAAACGAGAAAAAAAGCCAAATAAGCACAATCAGAAACACAAAAGATGAAGTCACATCTGACCCTGAAGAAATACAAAAGATCATTAGAGACTACTTCGTACACTTGTATGGAAACAAACTTGAAAACCTTAAGGAAATGGAGGACTTTCTGACATCACACAACCTACCTAGGTTGGAACAAGAAGAGATTGAGACCCTAAATAGACCAATAACAATCAAGGATATCGACTACGTAATAAGAAAGCTTCCTACAAAAAAAAGCCCTGGTCCAGATGGCTTCCCAGCAGAATTCTACAAGACATTTAAGGAGGAGCTGATACCAATCCTACTGAAGGTATTCCAGGTGATTGAAAAAGATGGAACTCTCCCCAAATCATTTTACAAAACCAACATCACATTGATACCCAAGCCAGGTAAAGATCCAACAAAGAAAGAGAACTACAGGCCAATATCTTTGATGAACATAGATGCTAAAATTCTCAACAAGATCCTATCAAACTGGATTCAGCAATACATCTCAAAAATCATCCACCATGACCAAGTAGACTTCATTCCTGGATTGCAAGGCTGGCTCAACATTCGTAAAACCATAAATGTAATTAAATTCATCAACAGATGTCAAAATAAAAACCACATGATCATATCATTAGATGCAGAAAAAGCTTTTGATAAAATCCAGCACCCCTTCTTGATAAAAACCCTTGAACATATAGGCATACGGGGAACATATCTCAATAGTAAAAGCCATCTACGAGAAACCCACAGCCAGCATACTCCTAAATGGACAAAAACTAGAACCAATTCCCCTGAAAACTGGAACTAGACAAAGATGCCCACTCTCACCACTCCTGTTCAACATAGTATTGGAAGTCCTGGCTAGAGCAATCAGAGAAGAGGAGGCAATCAGGGGTATCCAAATAGGAAAAGAGGAAGTCAAGTTATCTCTCTTTGCAGATGACATGATTGTGTACCTTGAAAACCCAAGAGAATCTGTCAAAAGCCTCCTTACATTGATAAAGGCCTTTGGCAAAGTCTCAGGATACAAAATAAATGTACAAAAGACAATCGCATTTCTCTACACCAATAATAAACAAACAGAAACCCAAATAAAAAACACAATTCCATTCACAATAGCCACAAAAAAAATGAAATACCTTGGCATCTTCCTAACCAGAGATGTGAAAGACCTTTACAATGAAAATTACAAAACACTGCTCAAAGAAATCAAAGATGACACAAACAAGTGGAAAAATATCCCATGCTCAA
The DNA here is from genome assembly GCF_000164805.1 of Carlito syrichta. Lineage (NCBI taxonomy): Eukaryota > Metazoa > Chordata > Mammalia > Primates > Tarsiidae > Carlito > Carlito syrichta. Next base: position 154,860 of record NW_007259353.1, read on the forward strand.
GGATTGGAAGAATCAACATTGTGAAGACGTCCATCCATCTTACCTAAGGCAATCTACAAATTCAATGCAATACCCATCAAATTACAAGCAACATTCTTCTCAGACCTGGAAAAAACAACAAAGGAATTCATATGGAAACACAAATGTCCAAGAATAGCCAGCAAAATGTCCAACAATCCTCAGCAAAAAAAACAAAGCAGGTGGTATCACATTACCAGACTTCAAATTTTACTATAAAGCTACAATCATCAAAACATCTTGGTATTGGTACAGGAACAGGCATATAGATCAATGGAATAGAATTGAGATTCCAGAAGCAAAACCTCAATTTCTCAAC
>NW_007259353.1:155216-170128 GCF_000164805.1 Carlito syrichta
CCACATGCAGAAGATTGAAACAGAACCCCTATCTATCCCCATGCACAAAGGTTAACTCCAAATGGATCAGAGACCTAAATGTAAAACCTCAAACCATAAGAACCTTAGAAAAGGAAGGAAATACCCTCATGGAAATCGGAACTGGCATCCAATTCCTGAACAAAACCCAAACCCACAGGTCATAAGAGAGAAGATAGACAAGTGGGACCTTATTAAACTGACAAGCTTCTGCAAAGCCAAAGAAACCATCAAGAGAGCAGGGAGACAGCCTACAGACTGGGAAAAAGTATTTGCCAACTCCAGGTCTGACAAAGGCTTAACATCCTGGATCTACAAGGAACTCAAACGTGCTGAAAAGAAGAAAACAAACAACCCCATTATAAAATGGGCAAAAGATATGAACAGACACTTCACAAAAGAAGACATCCGAGCAGCCAACAAACACATGAAGAAATGCTCAACCTCACTAATCATCAGGGAGATGCAAATCAAAACCACACTGAGATACCACCTAACTCCAGTCAGAATGGCAATTATCAACAACTCAAAAAATAACAGCTGCTGGAGAGGGTGTGGTGAAAAGGGAACACTTCTACACTGTTGGTGGGAGTGTAAACTAGTGCAACCTCTGTGGAAAGCAGTGTGGCGATTCCTAAAAGCTCTAAAAATTGACCTTCCATATGACCCTGCAATCCCCCTACTGGGAATATACCCTGAAGAACTCAAATCACTCTATAAAAAAGATACCTGCACACATATGTTTATCTCAGTGTTGTTCACAATAGCAAGAACCTGGAAACAACCATGCTGCCCATCAAAAGAGGACTGGATTTTTAAAATGTGGTACATATACACGATGGAATACTACGCAGCCATAAAAAGAACAAAATCATGAATTTCGCCTCAACCTGATGGAACTAGAGTCTATAATACTGAGTGACCTCTCACAGAAACAAAGATCCAAGTATCACATGTTCTCACTCATATAATGGACCTTGAACATCCAATGTAATACTATAAGAAAATGACTGACGGTACTGGGAAACTATGAGGGGAAGGGGGATGGGATTAACAGTTGCAAATATCTGTCTGGGGATGGGGAAACACCTCTTATCAACAGGGTGCTTGAATGAAATGTAATTGTACACCTAACCCTTAACTGTACCCCACACTCATAATAAAAAATATTGATTAAAAAATAAAATAAAATAAAATAAAATAATAAAAGCAAATGATTAGTCTCAGAAGAGTGGGTGATACGTCCTCATATTGGAATGAGTTCCATCAAAACTGGTTGTTTTTAAAGTGTTTTCAAATATTTTAAAGTATAATGCTTAATGTGGGTTACTTCATTTATTTGAAAAAATCCATTACATGATAAGACCTACTTCCCAATGATGATAAAAATCTTTAAAGGAATCATTGTAACACTATTTTGGCTGGCTCCATCATGTCATTTTTTTTGGTTTTTGTTGTATTTTTTAATGAATATTAAGTAAAACTGACTAATCAAGAGCTGGGAGTCAGCAAAAGGGGAAAATAAATCTCCCATCGGCCAAGTGCTTGAATTCTCTTCTGTAAAAATTAGTACTATTTATTTATTTATTTATTTATTTTATTTATTTTTTTATTTTTTTTGAGTTGGAGTCTCACTCTGTCGCTCAGACTGGAGTGCAGTGGATGCTCCTGGCCACCGCAGCCTCGACCTGCTGGGTTCCGGTACTCCTTCTGCCTCAGTATTCCAAGTAGCTGGAACTAGAGGCGCGCGCTGCCACACCTGGCTAATTTTTTTGATTTATTGTAGAGATGAGGTCTCGCCAAGTTGCCCAGGCGGGTCTCGAACCCGCAGGCTCAGGCAATCCACTCACCTCGGCCTCCTAAAGCGCTGGGATTACAGGCTAAGCCACCGAACACAGCCTATATTTATTTTTAATTTCCACTGAAACTTTATGAACTTTCAATGCTTAATTTGACTCTTATTTCTTGTATTTCTTAGGAATTCCATGAACTATAAATTTTATTCAGAGTAATCAATTCTATCCAACCGCTCTCTATGAGCTGTATTTCTACTGATTACTAAAAAAATTTTTTAAACATGATCACTGGAAAGTGGTTACTGGCTGCTACTTAATTGCAAGGTAACAGACTAATTTACATATCAACTTGTAGGTACAACCTACTGTCTGTTAATACAGTAAGTATACTAAAACTAATTCTTTCCAAAATTATATGACACCATGACAAATGCAAAGTACCAACTGTGACTGAGATAAATACTTCATTTTATTTATTCATAGCACAATAGAACTTAACAAGAGTAGCTAATGTCAAGTCTAGAAAAGGAATAACAAAAACAATAATAATAGTATCTGGTTGTGTTTCACTTTATAATTCATATTATACTTATTAGGGTTGGTTCTATAAAGTAGACTTCAGTTGCCCTTGATATTTGTTTGTTTATACACAGATATATTTTTATATACACAAGACAAAGCAGACTAATAGTTCACCTAAAAAATACAGCTTAAAATCTGATCTTGTGTCTCAGCCTGTAATCCCAGCACTTTGGGAGGGCAAGTTGAGTGGATTGCCTGAGCCCGCAGGTTTGAGAACAGCCCGGGGAACTTGATGAGACCTCATCTCTACAATAGATTTTTAAAAAATTAGCCAGGCACAGTAGTGCGCGCCTGTAGTTCCTGCTACTTGGAAAGCTGAGGTGGAAGGCTCACCAGAGCCCAGTAGGTCAATGCTGGAGTGGCCGTGAGTGTGCCACAGCACTCCAGCCCGGGCGAAAGAGTGAGACTCCAACTCAAAAATAAAAAATCTGATCTTATCAACAGCGGTGTTAGATTCTTTCATTCATTCTTCTATTTTCTATACCTTTTTGATTTAAGAACACACTAGGTCACCTAGAGTTAATAAAAAAGTGAGGTTGGCTATTAGGATAACAGTGGGTCAAAGAGCAACCAGAGCAAATAGGGAGAACATAAAGATAAAAGTTCATTCTAAGTAGTCTCTACCACATAATCTGAGTCTGCACGCCCAATTTTTTACTCAAGCTTAGAAAATAAATGAACAATGGAGATACTATCCAAAGAAAGGAGCTCAAAACTACCAGTGCCAGACCCAGCACAGTGGCTCACACCTACAAATCCCAGCAATTTGGGAGGCCAAGGCAGGAGGATTGCTTGAGCCCAGGAGTTTGAGAACAGCATAGACAACATAGTGAAAATTCATCTCTACAAAAAAAAAAAATTTTAAAAATAGCAGGTGTGGTGGCGTGTGCCTGTAGTCCTGTACTCAGGAGGCTGAGGTCAAGGCAGAAGTGAGCCGTAATTGTGCCACAGCACTCAAGTCTGGAGACAGAGTGAGACTCTCGACTCAAAAATAAATAAATAAATAAATCCCTACCAGGACCAGCTGGCGTGGCTCTCACCTGTAATCCCAGACCATGGCAGGAGGATTGTTTGAGGCCAGGAGTTCATAGTGAGATACTGATCTCTACAAAAAATTTAAAAAATTAGCGGGGCATAGAGGTATGCACCTGTAGTCCTAGCTACTCAGTGGGCTGAGGCAGGAGGTGCCCTTGAACCTAGCAGTTTGTTACAGTGAGCTATGATCATGCCACTAAACTCCAGCCTGGGTGAGACTCTCTTCACAAAAAAACTACTAGTGCTATCACACTTTTTGACAAAATACTCCATAATTTGAAAGAATATATCAGTTCTCCCATCTATGAATAAAACACTATTAAAAATAACAGGGTATTAGTGCCCATGTTAGGGACTTGAAATAACATTTCTCACTAAAAGAACCAGGGGATCTTAGAAAAATAGCTGATTGTAGATCCGGGACAAAAAATGGACAAGATGAGCCCTGGATATCTTATCACCGCAGACATCAAGAAGCTATCAAAGACCACTAGGGTCATGTTATCGCCTGAAGAGACTCCCGCTGACCAAAGATAGGACAACTTGAGCTTCAATGACAGTAACTGCAATTAATTAAATCCATCAAATATGTTTATATCCATGAGCTCATAATGGTATTTAAAAGAAAATAAATTGTCCCCTTTGGAGAAAGATAGGGAACTAATTCACTATCTTGAAAACTGGTAAATAAAGAAAATAAACATTTATCCTGTCTTTACTTTATAAATGATACCACTGGGTAACCAAACAGAAGATATGGGGAAGTGACTCTTTATAAAAACATCCAACCAATAAATGAAAACAAAATTATGTATTTAGAATTTCACTGTTTTGCAACATCCAATGAATTAACAGAAATAAGCAATATCCATCAACAGATGCTAATATCACAAAAAAGAAAGACTATTCAACATTAAGAGGTTCCTATGGTCTTGCCAAACTGATCCCTTGATGCCTAAGGGATTGAACTCAAGTCTAATTCATCCATACATGCAGCTGCCCATTTGCAGGAAATTTAGAGAACACAGGAACATTTGCGCTTGAGTAAGCAATGAGCAAAACTCAGACTGCAGAAAACTACATCTAAAAATCTGTATTCTTCAGCAGGAAAAGAAAAGCATGGAGGACTAACCTAACGATGAAAAGTGACAACTCCTATCAAAACTACTTCTTAATCATCAAGACTAACCTAAAATATCTAGCAATGCACGCTTAGGTTGTTACAATAAAAGTAAGAATAATGGTTACTTATGAGGAAAGGCTACTACAATCTATTTCTTAACCTGATTGGTGATTACAAAGGTATCTGCCTTATAAAAAGTCACCAAGTCATAAATCTGAACTGGTTCTACTTTGCAATAAAAAGATTACTTTTTTAATAGCAAGTTACCAGCATTTCAACGCCTAAAAAAGGTTAGGTATGTTTCCCATTCTCTACTCTGAGTGAAAACAAGAAGTTAAAAATAGAAGTCACAGCCAGGCGCAGCACCCAACACTTTGGGAGGCCGAGGGGGGAGGATTGCTTGAGCTCGGGAATTTGAGACCAGCCTAGGCAACATAGCAAGCTCGTCACTAAAAAAAATTAAAAATTAGCCAGGTTTGGTGGTGTGTACTTGGTAGGCTAATGCAGAAGGATCTTGAGCCCAGAAGGTCAAGGCTGCAGTGAACTGTGAATGTGCCACTACACTCCAGCCTGAGTAACAGAGTGAGACTCAGACTCAAAAAAAAAAAAAGAAAAAAAAAGAGTGATACCACACACACACACACACACACACACACACACACACACCCATGGGACCCTATTCAGTCATACAAAAAGAACAAAATATCTTTTGCAGCAACTTGGATGGAAATGGAGACCATTATCCTAAGTGTAGTAACACAGGAACAGAAAACTAAACACTGCATGTCCTCGCTTATAAGTGGGAGTTAAGATATGAGTTTACAAAGGCATATAGAAAGGTGTAACGGACACTGGAAACTCAGAAGGGGGAGCATGGGAAGAAAATTCACTATCCAGTACAACGTACACCACTGGCGGTGACAGGCACACTTAAAGCCCAGACCTCTTCACCACTATACAATGCATCCAGCATCCATGTAACCAAAAAACATTTATACTCCTAAAGCTACTGAAATTAAAAGGGAGGAAAGAGGGAGGGAGGGAGGGAGGGAGGAAGGGAGTGGGGAAGGGTGGGGAGGGAGGGAGAGAGGGAGGGAGGGAGGCAGAGAGAGAGACAAAGAGAGGCACAGAGAGACAAAAGAGACATATGCAAAGTGGGTCCAGACCTACTAAATCAGAAACTGAATTTTAACAACATCCCAGGCGATTCATGTGCACATTAGACTGTGAGAAGCATTTTTTATAAACAGTGCTTTGCAACCTTGGCTGTACGTTAGAATTTCCAGGGAAGCTTTTGAAAATCCTACTTCCCAGGTCACCCTTCAAACCCTTCACAGTCTCTGGGAACAGGCCAGGTATGGTGGCTCATGCCTATAATCCCAGCTCTTTTGGAGGTCAAGGTAGAAGGATTACTTGAGGCCAGGAGTTCAAGAACAGCCTGAGCAACATAGCAAGCCCCCATCTTTACAAAAATAAAAATAAAAACTTAGCTGGGTGCAGTGGCATCACCATTAAACCCAGCTCCTCAGGCTGCTGAGATGGGAGGATTGATTAAGCCCAGAAGTTCAAGGCTACAGTGAGCTATGGCTGAGCCACTGCACTCCAGCCTGGGCAACAGAGCATGACCTTGTCTCTAAAATGAAAAAAATATCTCTGGGAATGGAAACCAGTCATCACTATTTTTAAAGATCCCCAGATGATTATTGACTGTATTTGTCAGACAGATGTGATTTATTTGACCAACACGATCTTTTTAATTAAACTTGGTTGTCAACATTTAACAATCAGATTTTCAATAAAAATCTTTATTTCTAGGAAAAAAAAGAAGTCATTGCCCATCATTTCCTCCCTACTCACTTCCTCTTCTAAGGGAGCCACCTACTATCACATTCTAGGTCAATCAGAATCACTGGGAGTATGGGATTCCCAGAGACGATAGATACCCTAACCTGTTCCTTTCCCAGTCTTCCCTCATCCCCCAAGTTATTCCAACTGAAAACACAGAAGCCAGGATTGATTCTTCTTTCTTCCTCATTCCCCACATCTAGTCAATCAGTAAATCCTTCATTTTATCAGTAAACCCCAAAACATAATTTAATCTGTCCACTTCTTTCCATCCCCACCATCTAACCATAAACTACTGGTGATCTGCTTTTATTTTTAACCCTCTGCAATCTACTCTACCCAAACAATCAGAATAATCTTTTAAAAACATAAATTGCTTAAAACCCTTTAATGACAGCCCATGGCACTCTGACTTAAATACAAATTCCTTTCCATGGCTTGCATCATTGAATCCCGGCCCATTTTTCTGACCTCATCTCTAGCCACTTTCTCCCATTCTACAATCCAACCACAATGACCTCATTTCAAATCCTTCCACACACTAAGCTCTTTCCCACCTCCAGGCCTTCTCATATCTTTTCCCTTTGTCTGGAATACTTTCTCTCTGCTACTCACATGGATAATTTCTCAATGTCAGGTCACAGATTAAATATCACTTTCTCAGAGAAGCCTTCTCCAACTCTGCTATTAAGCAGGTTCCACCATTTTTCTCTATCGATACACACAACTACTATACCTTTCATAACTCAAGCTCCAACAAGAGTTCAAGATCTATGAGGGCAAAGACCCTATTTGTTTAATTCACCAATGAAATCAACATCTGGAATTTGGAAAACAGTCAATTAATAATTACTGAATGTATGAATAAATAAACAAATGATGAACTCAAGGCTGACAGCCAACATTTCATATGAGCAATGATCAGTAAGTAAAGAAAGCCAGTTACTGGAAGAACAGGCAGAACAGAGCAACACAAGAGAGATAGGAACTATGCAACTCCAGAAAGAAAGAGTCAAGAAAATTTGCTGCCTATTATGTTCAGTTTATGCTTTACTGAAATATATACAAAGTTCATGTAAATTACAAAAAGAAGATTAACTGGCATTCCCTTCCAATTATAAAATTCTAGATTTCATAATTTCAGAAAACCAAAAATCCTAAAAATGAAAAGATGATCTGGACTAAAAAATATTCTATATTTTGAATATAGAAACTACTTCCTTGGAATCACAAATGCTTGACAATTTTTCTAATTCTATCAATATGTGTGTGCATCAAGATACTAAGATATGACAGATCAATCAAGATAGCTGAAACATCTGAAAAGTTTACTCAGGTCACCTTTACTAAGATGCCTGGTATTATATAAACCTATAGACTAATTCAGAACCCAATACAATAGTACCTATACTAATTAATTAGCATTAATGTTAACAAATTTCTGTAATTCTTATTTTGCTAGAGTCATTTTTCAAGATATATCCTTTGATGTACTTTCAGAAATGCAAGCTAATCTTCACTTTTATACTCATAATACGGTATGCAATGAGTTTTTTTAATATCCATACATGTCTTCTTTCTTACTTTCTACTTTCACTTATTCAACTTGAGACTGCATGTAGAGAAAATAGCTATAATAAAACATTTCAAATGTAAAAAGTTTTGTTACAAGAGTAAAAAGCTTCTTGAAGTTAGAATAATCCTAACATACATGAAGCAATTCAAATAAAATCACTACTAAAATGAATCTTGGGATAAAGCTAAAAAAAAAGTTTCTATCAGATTAGCAAAAATTTCCTTTTAAAAGAAAAATGTAAAGACCTTTGGTAGTTAAAGAGGGTGGAGTTTGTGGGCAGTCAGAAATTGAGGTCATCATAATTATAGTTGAACATTTCCAGTGCACAGGATAAGTGTACACCAGAAGACAAGTGAGCCTTTGCATTGTAGCAATCCTCATATACAGTATTACATCCTCCTTTGTAAACTGTCAGACATCACAGATAACCATTTTGCATTTTCCCATACTTTTACTGGGTCATATATAAAGTGTTCAAAATATAGCTGTTTTAAAATATTAGTTTCCGGCAGGGCTCGGTGGCTCAGACTGTAATTCCAGCACTTTGGGAGCTCACGAGTTCAAGACCATCCCAGGCAACTTGGAGATACCTTGTCTCTATAATAATTCAAAAACTAGTCAGGCGTGGTGGTACTGCACACCTGTAGCTCAGCTATTTGGAAGGCTGAGGCAGAAGAATCGCCGGAGCCCAGCAGGTTGACAATGGGGTGGCCGTAAGCATGCCACTGCACTCCAGCCTGGGCGATGGAGTGAGACTCTAACTCAAAATATATATATATATATTAGCTTCCTCTCTTCCCTTCATCTCTTCCCTTTCTAGAATCCTATAGAATATCTCTATTGTATATATAGGTTGTTACAGTAACATCACTCTGGATTTCTTTAGCAATGCTATCATCTCTTTTAAGTATCAGGATAGAGATGGAAATGAAATCAATTTTCTGTCACTATTATATACATCAACAATGTTTTTTCAAACTACAGATTACAACCCATTAGTAGGTCATGAAAATAACTTGGTGGATCATGACCAGCAATTTTTTTGTAATGAAATAGAACAGAAAATAGAAAAAAATCCGAAAATATCACACAGTACATTGAATAAAATTTGCTTCAGTTTATACATATATGTATGTATACATATGGGTCTACTGGGTCTCAGTATCAATAATAAAAAATTTTTTTGCAAACCAATAATATATAATGGTCTGAAATAGTACTTCTAGTTCAACACAGACGTCTTAAAAACCATAAAAATGAAAATTTTCATAAATTCTAAGCATTTATTTTTTTTTCTTACAATTCAAGATCAATTTTCAATTTAAACCTTTTAATATGAAAGCTTTACTGATATATATTTCTGAAATGAGCACTTAATTACTTTAGAAAAGCACATTTCAATCTAGCTTGTGTTTCATATATACTTACTTTTATCTTTACATTTTTAACAAATTATTTAGGACTAGTGTATTCTTTATCTCAGCCTTTAAAGAACAATGATAAATTAACCATAACCTACAGTCAACTAAAAACTGGGCTTCTTTGTTGTCTTAATGTATTGGAATTACAGCAAATTTTGTCACACTCACTCTCTCCAACATGGAAGAGCCAACTGACTGTTCCCACCAACAGGGCCCAAACCAATCCTAATGAAGTTGTTGCGACCCTAAACTAACCAAGAAAAGCCAAAGAAAACCACATATGCTTCAGGGACCAAGTTGTTAATTTAAAGAGATACTTTTGTTCTTTTGCCCTTGGACTAATGACTTTGAACATTTTGTCCACTTGCTTGCCTCCAAAATTGGAAAATTCTCCTAGGGCCTTCCTCCCTGAGGCTGCTTTTTTTTTTTAAAGAGTTCAACTTCCCAAAGACCACTCCAGCTCTCCACTTAGTGAATCTCTCTGATAACATACACTCAGGAATTTTACCATCCAACATTCTAAGGACACATAATTTAGGATACAGACATCAAGTAAAGTCCATCTCTCTTCTCAACGCAATGTCTTTATGATATTCCTCACATCCTACTATCTACTTAACTGGTTTGTTGCTTCCCACCAATTCAATTCTTGAGAGCTCAGAGTTCTCTGCTATCTTCATTCCTGGCCTGGGGTCAGGGCTACAGATGAGACAGGCTGAAGTGGGCTCTTCATGCTGAGGAATACATAAATACTTCCTACTTAACCTTCTATATCCTCATCCCTTTACCTTTGCTTTTTCATTGCATAATAATCTATCTTGTGACTAGTAATCCATTCACTCATAGCAACATTTGTCCTTATTGAAATGAATGTTTTCTTACTTTTCATTTGTGTGAATGCATTTGGTAACCCTAATAATTTGACTTCAGTCTTCAACTTTACTTCTCCCAAACTACCCCTTCACACTATTATTTTTTTTGCCAGAGAATCCAGCTATAGCTTAAATTCAAGCACTCTCCTCATCTGTCTTCAAAGTATGCTTTTGTAGCTTACTCTCTTATTCATCCAGTGTTTTCATTGTTTGACACTAACTTTTCCTCCAATATACCTGAATCAATGATAAACTTTAAATAACTACTAATCCTATAATCTAATTGAGGAACAAAGCCTATCTGCAAAGTATCTCTCTCCAGCAATAATTAATATAACACAATATAATATACATAGAAAGATGGCATATAAGCAAATGGATATCATATTAAGAAAACAGAGAAATAGGCCAGGTTTCGTGGCTTAGCCTGTAATCCTAGCACTTTGGGAGGCTGAGGCAAGTGGGCTGCCTGAGCCCGCAGGTTAGAGACCAGCCTGGGGAACTTGGCGAGACCTCACCTCTACAATAAATTAAAAAAAAAAAAAAATTAGCCGGGCATGGTAGCGTGCGCCTGTGGTTCCAGCTACTTGGAAGGCTGAGGCAGAAGGATCGCCCGAGCCCAGCAGGTCGAGGCTGTGGTGGCCAGGAGTGTGCCACTGCACTCCAGTCTGGGCAACAGAGTGAGACTCCAACTCAGGGGAAAAAAAAAAGAATACAGAGAAATATCTTAAGCTAGAAAGTACTCAAAGATACTTTATAAGGCAGACCTTGAAGGAATAAAACATAGATTATTCTTCAGGCAAAATTCTTGAAAGGTAAACAAGTGAACAAATTTTTGAAAGAAGAACAAAGGCAAAGTTGGGGGTACCCACAGTCTACAATCTAAATAAAGAACAAGAGGGAAACTTCATAAGGACAGATTCATCTTAAAGAATAGTAACTGAAGGCTGGGGGTTAAGGCTGAAACCAAGTGATAGAAACCTTGGATACTAAGCAGACAAGTGTGCCCCTTTAAAAAAAGAGAGAGATAGGAGAGTAGCTTTACTGAAGTGATGTTTTAGCAAAATGAATGAGAAATCATGTGCAAGATGAACTATAACAAACTGTGTTCTCTGGAGCATTAGGAGGTTCTGAAGGACGGAAGTAGGGACTGGAAACCATGTCCTGGTACCCTGACTCTACTCCAAAAAAAAAAGTCCTTCTGTTGTTAAAACTTGAAAACCACTGGACTAAAGTACTAGAAGGTACTGCTGCAATTCAAGGGAAGGTCATAAACCCTGGAATAGAGTGGTAATTCTTAGGAATGAAATGGGGAAAGTAGAAAATGTGATAGGATCTAGTGACAAAGTAGATGGGATACTAAAAGAGTAGACCTACAATGAAAGAATCAAAAATGCCAACTGAGCAATAGCTGCTAGTCAAACTTAAACATCAGCAACCTAGATATGGCCATGTAAGTGTCTGAGCACCAAAGAAGTGCTACTCAAGCAGAAAAGTGAAGTAGCATTCTAATAGGAATAGGGAGATTGTTGAAAAAGATGACCACTACATTATGGAAGGTTAAGAAAGACAGCTTCAAAAAGAGACATCACTGCATGCAATAAGAGGGTGCACAGTCTTTGTAGCTAAACAGAGTCAAAGTTCTGGCACCTTCGTGACCAAGTTATTCAATCTCTCTCAGTCTCATTTAATAAGGAAAACATAAGTTAACAACAACTAACATTATTTTATAATGAACATATTACGGAGCACTGTCCTAAGTGCTTTCCATATGACCTCATTTAATCCCCACAATTCATTTTACAGATGAAGAAATTTAAATGTAAAACTAGTATAGTAAGTGGCAGGGCCAGGATTACTATTTCTTAGGGTGATTAAATAACATATATATAAATTTCCTGGCAAACAGTATGACCTCAAAAATGGTAGCTATATCTTATTAGAACGTAATGATCAATAAGGGCAACCCAAAAACTGTCAGAAATTCCTGTCATAGCCTTCCATGGGACAAATTTAGTGTCTTCATCTATAAAATATGATTAACGTCTGTAATTCAACCTACTCCATAAGGTTGCTGCGAGGATTAAATATTATGAATATGGAAATACTATGAAAAAAATTTTAAGAGATATTCAAATATAAAGGATTGATATCACATATATTTTGCTCTCCAAAAATGCCTTCTTGGCATTTTGGTTCATTACTTCAAAATAAGTCTGTCTGAAAAAAGCTTAGCATGTTAAATGTGCAACCACCACTTTGAAAAGTATAAAAAAAACATGAACGATCACCCATACCTGCCCCTGACTCTTCCAGGTTTTCTAATGTCTCTGCAAGGGCAGGGATTCTCTTACATCTATAATGAAACTCTGATAACTTAAGTAGGGCTAATAAATAGAGTTGTTCAAGATGGCCTACAGTGTTATCTTAGAGGTGCTCCTTCCAGTTCTTCCAGAAAAGAAAAAAAAGTGGCAATTTTTTTCATTGTATTAAAACTGGGTGCCCAGTGAGTAGAATACAGATAACTTACAAAATACTAGAAAAGAGTCTATCAATTGACTTGCTTCAAGGGCTCTGACTGGGAGCAGGTCAGAAACCCTCTGGCGAACACCCTTTTTTCACCTGAACAGATGGCTTCCAGGCCTCAAGGCTCACATGTCTAGTCACACAATTCACAATAGCTCCCAAAGTCCCTACCTTTTCAATTACTCCATATTCTAGAATACAACATCCTTCATCTAAAGATCTCTAGGTATCAAAGCACATGAACTCTTTAATCTCCACAACAGCACTATCTGGGAGAGAGATTAGAACCCTTATTTTACAAATTAAAAATGAAAGTCTGAGGTTAAATGTCTTATCCAATATTAAACAATTCGTCGATTCATTCTTGGGACAAAAAGGCACATTATTTACTTATATCAATGGACAACCTTGATTTAGCTTAAGATCACTGCTGATATTAGTTCAAACACACTCATTCTGTACGCACATATTTCCAACACATTTATCAAAGATTAAATATAAACTAACAATAAATACCATACCAAAGCATCACTATCTTTACACGAAAACTATATTGGGGAGGGATTCTAATTTAAGATTCCTACTGTCTTGCAACCATAAATACTTTTGAACTTGGGGGAGGGGGAGGAACACCTGTCAGAGCAGCATACCCACAGTAAGTTTTACAGACGGTGCAGCTATTCATATTTAATTCCTTAAACTGTAAGTTAGCAACCCATCTTCTCCAAAAAAACAAAAGAGCCAATATTATGAAGGATATTTGACAAGAAAGTCTATGTGGTTGTAAGAAGACCGATAATTTTCTAGTTTTAGGTCTCCCGGACTTGGAGAACTTGCCACGAGGGAACACCCTCCCAGCCCAGGAGGTCAGGCCGCAGAGAGCCCGGCGCTGCCCATCCAACTTTCCACGCGCTCCAGGCCCCGCCGGCCGCGGGGGTCGGGGGGAGAGGCTCGGACCCCCCTCGGTCCCCTGGCCTCGTGGACAGACGCGGCCGGGCCCTCGGACCCGCCTTCTGCCCCTCGGCGCGCCGAGCCCCGGCCCGGCAGGCGGGAAAGGGTCGCGGCAGGGCCTGGCCTAGCCGCCCCCGCCCTGCGGCCGCCGGTGCCGCTTTCCGGCTTCTCTCGCTCCCCGCGTTCGTTACCTCTTGGGCGCCGGCGGCTGCTCCATGGCGGCCGGGGGCAGGAAGGGGGGACCTGATGCACGGCGAAGGCCGAAGGGCGGAAAAGAGCCGGGACACCGGCCGGCCGACCCCGGGCAACCACAGAGGGAAACTCCGAGCACTCGGACCAACTTTCCCGTAACTCGGCGGCGGATCTCCCTCCCGCTCCGGAGCGCGGCTCCTCCCGCCCCGCCCCGCCCCGCCCCTCGGCCGCCGGCAGCGGCCCAGAGAGGGTGGGCAGAGCCGGCGCCGCAGAGGGTGGGCGGAGCCCAGAGCCTTGGAGAGTGGGCGGGGCCGGAGGCGGAGGGCGCGGCGAGCCGCCGAGCAGAGAGAGGAAAGAGATGGAACTGCGGGACGTTTCAGGGGTTGAGGCCCAGGCTGACCCCAGAGCCGCCCTAGTCTTGCGAAGGGCTTTGAGCTGGCCCAGAGCTCTGCTCCTCTTTTGCCTACACTGCGTTCGCCCCGGTCTGGTTTAATTCATTTCTCTGGATTTCCCCAAAAATACCTCCCAAACGTCTTGGGAAGCCGTTTGAAGTTATTACAAACTGCCCACGCTTCCCTCTCTAGTTCTGTTCATAATTACTGGTTATGTTTTCCCCCAGCCATTTGACATTTGTAGTTACAGTACTAGGGATACTTCTGGAAATTCTTGTTTGATTTTGATTGTGGACAAGCTTCTCACCACATTTCACAATAATTACATCTAATTACGGAGAAAATAAGCACGATCTTTCAGTGCGCCAGCCAGTGCACTAGGGTCTTGTGATTGTCCCAACTGCATAACCTAGCAAGCTTATCACAAATTATGATGCCTAGAAAATATTCAAGAAAAGTTTATTTCCTTCCCTCTTTGGTTCTCTACCCCAACCTGATCCCAGCAGCCTTCATTCCATTGTAATTTGACCTCTTCAGGCATCCATATTGTGTGTATACCATTTTTTTTTTTTTTTGAGTTGGA
>NW_007259353.1:170148-172976 GCF_000164805.1 Carlito syrichta
GCCTCGACCTGCTGGGCTCCGGCGATCCTTCCACTCAGCCTTCCGAGTAGCCGGAATTACCATTTAACCTTAAATTCCATATGTAGGCCAGGATCGGTGGCTCAGCCTGTAATCCCAGCACTTTGGGAGGCCGAGATAAGTGAATTGCCTGAGCCCCCAGGTTCGAGACCAGCCCGGGCAACTTGGCCAAGAACTTGTCTCTACAATAAAATAAAAAATTAGCCGGGCGTGGTAGCGCACCCCTGTAGTTGCTGCTACTTGGAAGGCTGAGGCAGAAGGATTGCCTGAGCCCAGCAAGTCGACGCTGGGGTGTCCATGAGCATGCCACTGCACTCCAGCCTGGGCGACAGAGTGAGACTCCAACTCCAAAAAAAAAGAAAAAATTCCATATGTATTTTTCTTATAATCATGTATAGGTGTTATATAATGAGGTTGCTTGTTTTTGTTAGAATGTGTCAATATGTAGAGTCATTATAGGATTTTCTTGAAGGTTAGAATAATGAATACGGCTGGGCTCGGTGGCTCAGCCTGTAATCCCGCGCCTTTGGGAGGCTGAGGTGAGTGGATTGCCTGAGCCCGCGGGTTCGAGACCCGCCTGGGCAGCAAGACCTCATCTCTACAATAAATCAAAAAATCAGCTGGGCGTGGTAGCACATGCCTGTAATTCCGGCTACTCGGAAGGCTGAGGCGGAAGGATCGCCGGAGCCCAGCAGGTCGAGGCTGCGGGAGCGGCCACTGCACTCCAATATGGGCGACAGAGTGAGGCTCCAATTCAAAAAAAAAGAAGAATGAATAAGAAGAAAATGTTGAATAAAGAAAGCAACATAAAGAGAATATTGAATAATATGAATATTAACCCAATTTAAACTTGTCTATTAGCGGTTTACACAAGTTTAGTCCTCGTTATGTATGACTTTAACTTTCACTATGTAATAAACTTACACAATTTGTTTTCAAACTATTATATTCCTCCCTAAATTTAGTTCTTTTAAGATCACTCATTTTCAAAACTTAAAGTCGAATTCTGTGAACAAGAAATACTATTACAAAATCTTGTACTTGGCTTGCATTTATTAAAGATCCACAAGGCCAGGCATGGTGGCTCACACCTGTAATCCCAGCACTTTGGGAGGCCAAGGCAGGAAGAATGCTTGAGCCCAAGGGTTCAAGACCAGCCTGGGCAACATAGTGAGACCTCGTCTCTACAAAAAATAAAAAAATTAGCTGGATCTGGTGGCACGTTCCTATAATCCCACCTACTCAGGAGGCTGAAGAGGAAGGATCATCTGAGCCCAGAAGGTTATGGCTGTGGTGTGCTGTGATCATGCCATTGCACTCCAGTCTGGGTGACAAAGTGAGATCCTGACTCAAAAAAAAAAAAAAAAATCCACAGACTAGCTGTTAAGACGAAACAGGACAACAAACAAAAAAAAACCTAAATCATTAAAATATTACAGCTGGGGGTCGGGCACCAGAGCTCGGGCCTGTAATCCCAACACTTTGGGAGGCCAAGGAGAGAGGTTTACCTGAGCCCGGGAATTTGAGACCAGTCAGGGTAACATGGCAAGGCCTTGCCTGTAGTCCCAGCTACTCAGGAAGGAACCCGTTAGGCAGAGTATTTACTCATCAAATGATGCTTTGTAAATTAAACCCTATTCAACTGACCCTAATTTGAGTGTACCTTCAAAAGGTGAGCCCAATAGGTCAAGGCTGCAGTAGCTGTGATTATGCCACTGCACTACAGCCTGGACAACAGAGGTAGACTCCTATACAAAAAAAAAAAAAAAAATTAACCAGGTATAGTGACACGTGTCTGTAGTCCCAGCTACTCAGGAGGCTGAAATGATAGGATCACTTGAGTCTAAGAGGTCAAGGCTGCAGTGAACCATGATTGCACCACTGTACTCCAGCCTGGGCTATAGAGTGAGACTCTGTCTCAAAATAAAATAAAATAAATAAATAGTAAAAGTTATCCTAATTTAAATGGGCTCCAAATTGTCTTACCAACTATAAGCTCCAGGGAGATTTTCCCAGTCAAATCACTAGCACCTTCACCCAGTACCCCCTACATTTATTTGCAAAAGAGATTCCTGTCATATATGTGTCCATAGCACGCTGTGTTGACTTCTATATGATACTTATTATACTGTATTGAAGTTCTGTTTATTGGACTGTCATCCTAACCCACTTGGGAGTCGATTGAGAGTAGGACCATATCTTTATCTCTTGCACAGCAAGTGCCTGGTACCTAGTAAGGGCACTGGACTGGATAGCTTTCTTTTGGTCCCACAGATTCACTCTCCATCCTTCTCCATCTGCTCTCTGTCCGGGAACTAACCTGTATGGCTCACATCTTATAACCTCTAGCTTATGATTGAGTCTGATGATAGGAGATCATCTGAGGGAGAAAGGCGTGCAAGATCAGAGTATTTGCTCCCCTGGTTCCCTTCTTGTGAGGTGACCTAGGGCTAGCTGTGTTCCAGAGTTACTCCACCCTGTAAAACAAACTACTTTACCTATGTCCCTCTCCTTAACTTTGACCCTTTGGGCCTTTGGTATCATGAAACCTTTGCTATTCCCTGGTTTTCTATCTCCTATGTTGCCTTATATCTCAGCCCTCCTCAAATGATGCTTTGTAAATTAAACCCTATTCAATTGACCCTAATTTGAGTGTACCTTCAAAAGGATTTCCTATTGGGGTCCTAACTGATACACCCATAAAGATTATGGAAGGTGCCGGGCTCGGTGGCTCAGCCTGTAATCCTGCATCTTTGGGAGGCTGAGGTGAGTGGATTGCCTGAGCCGGCGGGTTCGAGACCCGCCTGGGC
>NW_007259353.1:173178-176792 GCF_000164805.1 Carlito syrichta
AAAAAAAAAAAAAAAAAAGATTATGGAAGGAGAAGGAATAATATTAGGGAATAAATCTCTGAGGTCTTTTCCTCAATTTGAAAAGGGAGCAGGTTAATAATTATTATACGACTCCAATAGGATCAGATGTTTGGCTTCCATTTTCTCATTAAACCCTTAAAACTACCTTGTGAAGTAGGTATTATTTCCACTTTCTAGGTGAGAAAACGGAGGTTAAGAAGAGTGAAGGGAGTTACCCTAGGACAAACAGTCTGTATTCTAACCCAGGCCTTCATGACTCCAAAGGCAGAACTCATTCCACTGTAAGGCAGTCAATAATTATTTATTGAGCACCTAACTATGCTAGGCACTATTCTACGTGCTGGGGACTCAGCAGTGAAGAAAAGAGACATAAATGCAAGCAAGTACAGAAGTTTTTTGGTTTTTTTTTTTTGAGTTGGAGTCTCACTCCGTCGCCCAGACTGGAGTGCAGTGGCCACTCCGGCCACCACAGCCTCGACCTGCTGGGCTCCGGCGATCCTTCCGCCTCAGCCTTCCAAGTAGCTGGAACTACAGGCACGTGCTACCACACCCAGCTAATTTTTGATTTATTGTAGAGATGAGGTCTCGCCAAGTTGCCCAGGCGGGTCTCGAACCTGCGGGCTCAGGATACAAAATTTTTTAATAATATTTCTTGTTCCCAGAATTCAACTTTAAGTTTTGAAAATGAGTGATCTTGCCGGACTCGGTGGCTCAGCCTGTAATCCTGCGCTTTGGGAGGCTGAGATGAGTGGATAGCCTGAGCCCGCAGGTTCGAGACCTGCCTGGGCAATTTGGCGAGACCTCATCTCTACAATAAATCAAAAAATCAGCCGGGCGTGGTAGCGCATGTCTGTAATTCCGGCTACTCGGAAGGCTGAGGCAGAAGGATGGCCAGAGTCCAGTAGGTCAAGGCTGCAGTGGCCGGGAGCAGCCACTGCACTCCAGTCTGGGTGACAGAGTGAGACTCCAACTCAAAAAAAAAAAAAGAAAGAATGAAAATGAGTGATCTTAAAATAACTAAATTTAGGGAGGAATATAATAGTTTGAAAACAAATTGTGTAAGCTTATTACATAGTGGAAGTTAAAGTAATGCATAATGAGAACTAAACTTGTGTAAACCGCTAATAGACAAGTTTAAATTGGGTTAATATTCATATTATTCAATATTCTCTTTATGTTGTTTCCTTTATTGAACATTCTCTTCGTATTCATTATTCTAACCTCCAAGAAAATCCTATAATGATTCCACATATTGACAAATTCTAACAAAAACAAGCAACCTCATTATATAACACCTATACATGATTATAAGAAAAATACATATGGAATTTTTTTTTTTTTTGGAGTTGGAGTCTTACTCTGGCAGTACAGTTCCAGAGATGGCAGCTTGGGAACCCTGATCCCCCTGAACTAGAAAAAGCTGCATCAAAATTAAGAAGGACAAAGAAGGCCTCAGTGAGGGAGTGACTAAGGAAGTAGAGGAGAGAGCCATGCAGACAGCAACATGAAGAGAATGTGAGGTCCAGGGAACAGTCATGCTAAAGTTCAGAGGCAGCAGTGTGCCTGCTGTGGTATGTTTTACTGAATAAAAGCAGTTGCTTTTCTCCTGAATTACTCAGAAAAAAATTTTTTCATTTGTCTGTGGAGAGTCAGCCTGGAGAGTCCAAGAAAGCAAGTATGAAAAACATCATTAAACCTGCAAATGAGAGGCAGCAACATTCATGGAAAAAAAAATTAAAGCTGCAGGAAAATTTGAGTTACAGATAAGGGTCACTCATCTTTGCTTAACTGTACAAGTAAGGTAATCTGTTTCTGCTTCCAAATGTTCCAGTTAGAATTAAGATTAAGTGCACACTTTAATTATTCTAGAAACAGCTAATTACAATTCTCAATAGAGTGCTCTAAGAAATGTGAGAGAAATCTGCCAATTTGGGACCCAGTGCTTTTGAATAATATAAAGCACATTCTTTGTAAATAAATATATAATGCCACCATGTTTTAGGGGTAGAAAAATATTAAAACAAATTTTTATTTCTTATACTAGTTGCTGCTATTCACTGAAATTAAAACATTGTATTTCTCTTCTCATTTTTATATTTGTTAGAAAAATAATATTAACTAACAAATGTTAGTTAATCTTTTCTATTATCAGGAGTTTGGGGAAGAGAGCAATCTCTGATCAAATATATTATGTTGTATAGTTTTTAATTGCAGGGAAATTTAGAAATGTTTCCTTTCAAGGGGCAATTTTACAAAATATTGTCTCTTGATTTGTTTCTCTTTTTGAACTCAGTTTTATAGTTAGTCTAGAACTAGCATGTTGCATTTGATTTTAACCATTATCCTCCTCTATCATCACAATCTTAAATTTTTATTTCACTTACTTGTTTTTCTGGCCAGACTGTAAGCCTCTTGGGCAAAAGGACCATCTCTTATTCCTATGTGTCATCTCAAGAATCTAGCATATTTGTTAACAGCAAGTAAGGACTCAAAATTATGTATTTATTTATAGTTGGTGACTCACCCTGTTACCCAGCCTGGAGTGCAGTGGTACAATCATAGCTCACTGCCCCCTCGACCTTCTGGGCTCTGGAGATCCTTCTGCCTCAGCCTCCCAAGTAGCTAGGCCTACAGACAAATGCCACCAAGCCTGGCTATTTTTTTTTTTTTTTTTTTGGAGAGACTCAGTCATGTATATTGCAAGACTGGTCTCAAATTTCTGTGCTCAAGCAGTCCTCTTGCCTTGGTCTCCCATAGTGCGAGGATTACAGATGTGAGCCACCATGCCCAGTCAAAATTATTTTTAAAACTAGAATCCTAGAAATATGTGTTTCTAAGTTTGAATAATTCTTCTATTTACTTCCATTTCCAACTTTGCTATGCACAGAAGTATCCCCTCAAAGGCCCAAGATGGCTACCAATGTTCCAGGCCTCACATGAAGACAGGATAATGCTTAGCAACAGAAAGTAATTATTTTTTTCTGAATATTGTTTTTTAAGGTGGTGGGAAAATCTATTCTAGAATCCCCACTGCAGACTTACCCTCACTGACCAGGAGTGTGTCACAGATCCATCACTAGTAAAGAAATGGGATCACTAAAATCTGTTTAGACTAATTTTGTTTTCCCCGTGGAGCTGGGCTTGGGACTGAGGCTGGGACCAGAGGTCCCTGAAGCTTATGGCAAGAAGAAGAAGAAGAAGAAAAGACCGCACATACAATTTTTTCTCAAATACAGAAGAACAAAATAGAAATTCTATTATTAAGAAAGAATGGGGGAATTGCTATTTGGCAACAGCCTGCCATGTCTGCTACACATAAGAATCTAGAACATGGCCAGGCTCAGTGGCTCAGCCTATAATCCCAGCACTATTGGAGGCCAAGGTGAGGGGATTGCCTGAGCCCGCGGGTTTGAAACCAGCCCGGGCAACTTGGAGAGACCTCATCTCTACAATAAATAAAAAATTAGCCAGGCATGGTAGAGTGCACCTGTAGTTCTGGCTACTTGGAAGGCTGAGGCTGAAGGATCTCCGGAGCCCAGCAGGTTGACACTGGGGTGGCCGTGAGTGTGCCACCGCACTCCAGCCTGGGCAAC
>NW_007259353.1:176812-201516 GCF_000164805.1 Carlito syrichta
AAAAAAAAAAAAAAAAAGAATCTAGAACATTACAGTTGCTGAATAAATATTAGTTGAATGAATGAATGTATTTCCACACAGAGAAAACAATGATTTTTGTTTTTGAGTTGGAGTCTCACTCTATCGCCCAGGCTGGAGTGCAGTGGCATCCTCACGGCCACCTTAACCTCAGACTGAAGCAATCCTTCCACCTCAGTCTTCCAAGTAGCTGGAACCACAAGCATGCGCCACCATGCCCAGCTAATTTTTTGATTTATTGTAGAGATGAGGCCTTGCCAAATTGCCCAGGCTGGTCTCGAACCCCTGGGCTCAGTCAATTCTTTCGCCTTGGCCTCCCAAAGTGCTGGGATTACAGGCATGAGCCACCATGCCCGGCTTTTTTTTTTTTTTTTTTGAGTTCGAGTCTTACTCTGTCCCCCAGGATGGAGTGCAGTGGCACGCTCACAGCCACCCCAGTGTCGACCTGTTGGGCTCAGGTGATTCTTCTGCCTCAGCCTTCCAAGTAGCTGGAACTACAGGCGCGCGCTACCACGCCCGGCTAATTTTTTGATTTATTGTATAGGCAAGGTGGTCTCACCAAGTTGCCCAGGCTGGTCTCGAACCCTGGGGCTCAGGCAATTCTCTCACCTCAGCCTCCCAAAGTGCTGGGATTACAGGCTTGAGTCACTGCACCTGGCCAAAACAATGAATTTTAAAAGACACTAATTAGTAAACCTTAATAAATGCATGAAGGGAAAGTGCATAAACTCCATTTGCAATTTTATTTCCTCTCAGCTCCAAATTCATCCTTCATTGCCTGCTCTGTTAAAGTGGAGCTAGATCTTTTAAATAATTTTTCTTTACCAGGTCATGCTGAAGAGGCATTGTAAAAGAAAAGGCTTTCCTTCCTGGTCGGTATGTGTTCCCTCCAGCGGCTCCTGCACCCAGGGTTGCTTCTCTGGATCCTGCAGCCTGAGCGGCATCAGCAGTGGCCAGCTCCTGCAACACACACAGCTGCTCCAGCACTTGGCTCCTATAGTACAAAGTAACAACAGCACTCAGTGGCCAACAGTTTCCCTCCCATCATGTCCTGCCCCTCCTTCAGGCAGTTTTGCTGCAGAGTGCCCCCAGTGAGACACCACACCATCAACAGCTTTTCCCAGCAACCTAGGGGGAGGATTCCTGGAAAGTTCCACAGGGCAGATTTCCAACAAGTTCTGCCAGCATGGCACCACAGCAACATTTCTGCCATTCAGTGAGGCCCAGCTGTGCCCTCTCCAACAAGGTCTGGATCTCAATTCTCTTCCTTGAGTGCTCTATCTCAGCCTCAGTGGGGAGTATCTGCTATTTCTATTGCCCTAGTTCATTCAGGTTGCTATGACAGAATACCATAGGCTGGTGGCTTATAAACAACAGAAATTGATATCTCACAGTTCTAGAGGCTGAGAAGTCCAAGATCAAGGAACTGGCAGATTCAACAACTAGTGAGGGTCCACTTCCTGATTCACGAACAGCCCTTTTTCCCTTGTGTCCTCACATAGTGGAAGAGGTTGAACAACTTTCTCACGCCTTTTTTTTATGAGTATTAATCCCATTCACCAGGATGTTGTCCTCTTGACTTAACCACCTCCCAAAGGCCACACCTCCAAATATCATCACCTTAGGCATTAGAATTTCAACATATGAATTTGCTGGGGAAAACAAACATTCAGCCTATAGCACCTATATTCCTTAGTATTCTCTTTGTTTCTTACTAGGCAATCCCCTTGTTTCTCCAATTTCCTGCTCAAATAACTGTGTGGCCTCTGTCTCTTGTGGTTTCTATATCAAATTGGACTTGACTGATGCACAGATTAATAGAAAAGAATCCCAGGCCCTACTATAAACTCAGGAAAATGATTGAGAAGATCAGACTGTTGTAAAATAAATTTTTTAAAAAGATAAGGAAAGAAAAAAGACTGATTTCACTTTCAGTTCAGTACAAATTATCTATAACAATAGTTCTCAAATTTTTGTCTCAATACCACTTTACACTCTTAAAAACTATAGAGAACCTTAAAGGGCTTTTATTCATGTGAGTTATTTCTATTAATATTAAGAAATTAAGATTGCAACATTTTAAAAACACAAGATACATAAGCACACATTTCATTAACCATCAAATCAATTATATCACATCATGTAGCATTCAGAAAATTTCATCATGTACTTATGAGAGAATGAGAGTAAAAAAGGCAAATAATATCTAGGTTTTGTTTTTAAATAGTTTTGACCTTGTGGGTCCTTTGCAACAGTCTAAAGCACCCTCAGAGATATCTGGATCACACTTTGGGAACCACTGATCTACATTAACTTTATATAAACACAGTAACTAAGACCTGTGGGTAGAAACGATAGAAAATATGGTCCTTGTCCTCTATGAACTAGTTGATAATACAGAATACATACTTGTGAAAGAGTAAAATAATAATTCATTCCTATTAGTAAGCTCTGTTATTCAAAAAGTGCTATAGATTAAACCTGAAGATTTAACTAATATGGGCAGAATTTAGCAAAATAAAAATGCCTTTCATTTTAGAAAACCCACCCACCTTATACATTAGTAATAAGGAGAAAAAAGGCTGCTGTTATATACAAATCTAAATTCCAGAACAAGGTGAAGATTTCTCAAAGCACATTGATGATTTGATTACGATCTTAGGCACAGAATTGAGGAAAAGAGATGAACCAATACCAAGAACCTGATAAATTCCATAAACTTGAAGCCCTTTCATAGTTGATCTCTAGTTATATTAATAGGAACCTACACTATATAAACTATCCTGTTCCATGCTTTCATAATGTCTCGTTTATGGTTTTGATTTTTCATTTTCTTTTCATTCCTGCCTGTGGCCTTTATAAATAATTTCAAATTTGTCTTGACTGAACAGAAAGAAGACTTATTTACTTCCAGGCCAGGAAAGCTAGGGGAAGAACAAAACCTGTAAATCAATATGTAGTAGTGGCAGCAGTTAACACTGCTTAAAAATGGGATAATGAGGCCCAGGACAGAAGGAAAAAAAGGGAGACAGTAGACATTAAGTAAACCAAGAGAAGCTAGAATATAATTGAGCCACCCTAGGCCAGTCTTAGCATGTGATATGTTCAAATCCAACTTTAACAAACTTGGAAAGATGTAGATTTCAGCCAGGTGCAGTGGCTCACGTCTGTAATCCCAGCACAATGGGAGGCCAGTTGAGAGGACTGCTTGAGCCCAGGAGTTCGAGACCAGCCTAGGTATCATAGCAAGACCTTGTCTCTATAAAATATCCAAAAATAAGCTGAGCATGGTGGTGTGCGCCTGTAGTCCTACCCACTCAGGAGGCTGAATCAGTGGGAGGATTGCCTGAGCCCAGGAAGTCAAGGCTGCAGGGTGGGAGGATTGCCTGAGCCCAGGAAGTCAAGGCTGCAGGGAGCCATGATTGCACCTGTGCAGTCCAGCCTAGGTGACAGAAGGCTGAGACGGAAGGATCACCGGAGCCCAGCAGGTCAAAGCTGCGGTAGCCGGGAGCGGCCACTGCACTCCAGTCTGGGCGACAGAGTGAGACTCCAACTCAAAAAAAAAAAAAAAATTAGATTTTTTACTGACAGTATCATGGAAATGCAGAGGAAGGAATAATATAGCACATTAACAAGCAAAACTTTGTAAAAATTCTCCTTACTGGTCTTTCTTCCTAAAGGTTTCCTGAGAGCTGTCCAAATGGCTTCTCGCTTGCTCACTCAACTCTCAAGTGCTTCTCTCTTCTCACACTTAACCTTCTTCTCTCTCCCCCTGCAGTTACTTCCTTGGCTGTTACTTCAAGCTCTTTCTCTGAAGAGAATAATTTAACTGTCTTCTCTTCAATTCCTTGGCTCTTCTCCCTCCATATATCTTCATTAACACAACATAGATGGAGAGACAAGAAATGAAGGAGCCTTCCTTTAGTGGGTGAGAGAAGCAGGAAGGAGACTGAATATTCAGCCTTTAATATTTTTGCTCCTGGTCAGGCTCGGTGGCTCAGTCTGTAATCCCAACACTTTGGGAGGCCGAGGTGAGTGGATTGCCTAAGCCCACGGGTTTGAGACCAACCTGGGCAACTTGGCAAGACCTCGTATCTACAATTAAAAAAAAAATTATTTGGGCATGGTAGCACATGCCCGTAGTTCCACAACTTGGAAAGCTGAGGCAGAAGGATTGCCAGAGCCCAGCAGGTCAACGCTGAGGTAGCCTTGAGCATGCCAGCGAGAACTCCAGCCTGGGCAACGGAATGAAACTCCAACTCAAAAAATATATATGTATTTTTGTTCCTATCAAACATTCTTTCTATCAACATTTATTTATTAAGTTGCCAGACACAGAGAATGAGGTATGAACCCTGCGTTGAAACGAAGGGATTTTCCCATTACAAGTTTCTCCGTGTTTCTGCTTTTGAATTCCTTTCCAAAGGGAGAAATTCCCTTACAAAAGATTTTTTTTTTAATTTTGTTTTTGCTTTTTGAAGTGATCATTTCACAAAAATTATCCGTGGAATACGTTTATATGATTAATTTGCCTTAAGCATTTAAACAATTATTTCAATTTCAGTTTTTACTGAACAGAGTATAAGATGTCTGGGGTTTATCAAATTTCCTTTGAAGCAAATAGTCACAGGTATTAGAACAGGTTATCTCAAGGGCACCTTCCTAACAAAACATCATCCAAGGGTTTTGAATAACTCAAAAGTGAAAAAATAGATTTGTCTGCCATACAATCAGTTGTTATAAAATACCATTGACAAAAGACTGTTGAATTATCTCTTAACATTTAGCTACAAATTAAAGGGTGGAAAGACTCATAAAGAAGTTTCTGAACACCACAGATTTTTTTTTTTTTTTTTTTGAGTCATTGCCTCACTCTGTTGACCAGGCTGGAGTATAGAACCCCCATCATGGCCACCGCGGCCAGGACCTGCTGGACTCAAGCAATCCTTCCGTGTCAGCCTTCCAAGTAGCCAAACTACAGGTGCACCACTATGCCAGGCTAATTTTCAGATTTACTGTAGAGAAGGGGTCTTGCCAAGTTGCCCAGGCTGGTCTACAGCTACTAGGCTCAGGCAATCCTCTTGCCTCCACCTCCCAAAGTGCTGGGGTTACAGGCATAAGCCACCGTACCCAACCTGAAAACCACAGATTTATGCTTGGTAAATCGATTATTTTGAAAAAATGCAAATCAAGAGTAAGAGCATTAAAAATATAAACATGCTTATTAATTGCTATCTGTATTAATTACCTATTACTACATTAAATCATTACCTCCAAAACTTAACCACTTAAAACAACACAGGCCAGTTGTGGTGGCTCACACCTGTAATCCCAACTACTCAGGAAGCTGAGGTGGAAGGATTGTTTGAGACTAGGAGTTTGAAGCTGCAGTGAGCTATGTACATGCTATAGAACTCCAATTTGGGCAACAGAGCAAGATCCTGTCTCAATACAAAATAAATAAATAAAATATTACTTATTTTATTAATTCCCAGTTTCTGTAAGTCAGGAATCCAGGTACAATTTAGCAGGACCTCAAGCTCAGTGTCTTTCAAAAGACTGTAATCAAGGCAGTAGACCCTGATCTCTCCCAAGATTTAGTCAAGGTGTTGGCCAGGGCCACAATCACTTGAAGATTTAACTGGGACATAATTCACTTTCAAGCTAGCTCAGTGGTTGTTGGTAAGATTCAATTCCTCATAGTGTGTTGGACTCAGGATTTCTGTTCCTTATTAGCAGTTGGCCAGAGGCCACTCATGTCACTGCCATGTGGCCTTCTCTGGAGGGCAGCTCACAGCAAGGAGGCTGGCTTCATCAAAGCAAGTGAGTGAGAGAAGGCAAGAGAACAAGCAAAGTGGAAGGAATGGTTTTTTGCTACCTAATCACAGAATACGAATCTTATTTTTTCTGTGTTCTTTCAGTCAGAAGTAAATTACCAGTTCCAGCCCATACTCAAGAAGAGAGACTTGAGTACCAGGAGATAACACTTGGAGGTAATGGATATGTTCATTGTCGTGATTGTAGTGATAGTTTCACAAGTATATATGTGTGTCAAAACCTATCAAATGGTACAATTAAAATTTGTGCCACCTATTGTATGTCAGTTATATCGCAATAAAACTGTTTCAAAAATAAGACATTATTTCATTTGTGTGCAAAATTGAGGTTCTTTTTTTTTTTTTTTTTGAGTTGGAATCTCACTCTGTCGCCCAGACTGGAGTGCAGTGGCACACTCATGGCCACCCCAGTGTCAACCTACTGGGCTCAGGTGATCCTTCCACCTCAGCCTTCCAAGTAGCTGAAACTACAGGCGCGTACCACCATGCCTGGCTTATTTTTTGATTTATTGTAGAGACAAGGTCTCACCAAGTTGCCCAGTCTGGTCTCGAATCCTGAACTCAGGCAATTCTCTCACCTCAGCCTCCCAAAGTGCTGGGATTTCAAGCTTAAGCCACCATGCCCAGCCTAAAAATTGAGGTTCTTAAAGCATAGACTATATCTATAATTTTGCCATTTCACCTTAAGAATTCTAAGAAAATAATTAAAAATATACTACTACTGCAAATTATAAGAAAAATGAAATGTCAACAATCAGAAAAGATTGTTGAAAGTATCTTTCTAGTGCAGTGGCTCTAACTTTAGCATGCTTTCAAATCACCTGAAGACTGGGCATGGTGGCTCACACATGTAATCCCAGCGTTTTGGGAGGGTAAGGCAAGAGTTTGAGTGAGACCAGCCTAGGCAACATTGCAAGAACTTGTCTCTACAAAAAAATTTGTAAAAATTAGCCATGCATGGTGGCACACACCTGTAAGCCCAGCTACTCAAGAGGCTGAGGTAGGAGGATCACTTAAGTCCAGGAGGCTGAGGCTGTGGTGAGCCATAATCATGTCACTGCACTCTAGCCTGAGCTACAGAATGAGACCCTGATTTAAGCAACAAAATCACAAGGAGAATTTGCATTTCTAACAAGTTTTCAGGTGGTTCTAAGGCTGCTGGTCCCAGGACTATACTTTGAGAATCACTGTTACAATTCATCAGTAATAACCAATTAGAAATTGTGAAAGATAAAAATATAGCATTCACAAAAATAAACTCTATAAAATGAAATATGTAGGAATGAACTAAATGAAAAATATGCAAGATTTGTATGAATAAAAAAATTAGGAAGTGGATACAACAAGCTCTGAATAAAAGATGTACCATGTTCCTGCCCAGATGTCCTCAGAACTATACAAGGCATCCATATAACCAAAAATCATCTGTACCCCCTAAAGCCATTAAAATAAAAAAAATTTTAAAAGATTTACCATGTTCCTAAATGAGAAGATTCAATATTTTTTGCTATTGTTGTTTGTCTCTTGTTTTTTAAAGTCTGCTCTATGGCCCAGGCTGGAGTGTAGTGGTGCAATCATGGTTCACTGCAGCCTCAACCTCCTGGGATCAAACAATCCCCCTGCCACTATGTCCAGCCAAGAAGATTCAATATTTTAAAATTTTATATTATTCTTGAATTAATCTACAAATTTAGTATAATTCAAACTTTTAAAGTCTTAGAAGGACTTTTTATGAAATTTAACAAGTTAATTCTCAAGTTCAAATAGAAAAAGAAATACATAACAAGCCAATATGCTTTTTGTTATTTTAAAAGAGCAGTGAGGAAAGACTTGTCATGGTGGGTGGCAAAACATAGGACAAAACTATGGAAATTAAAAGTGTGATAATTATTTCGATATAGACAAATTAACATATGTAATGAATAATAAGCTCAGAACAGAACCATTTTTATATGGAAATGTTGTTGATGATAAAGTGACATTTTATACCACAAAGCAAGACTGAATTGATAAAATTGTGATGGTACAACAGGGTATCTGAAAAGAATAAAATAAAATAAGAGTAGATCTCTGTTCTTACACCTTGTATCAGTGAGGCTTCTTTATATTGCAAGCAACTGAAGACCCAGCCCAAACTTCCTTGCCCAATAAAGGGCTTATTTAACTGGAAGACCCAGAGATAGAATAGGCTTTAAGGTGGTTTTGATTAGTGACGCAATACCGATATGAAAGACATTGGGCTTATTTGCTTATTCATTTTCTTTTTCTGTATCTTCATTCTGACTTATGCAGTGCCAGCTTCATCCTAAGGCTAGCTAAATGGCTGCTGAAATTTCAAGCTTCAAATCTGCATGCCAAACCACCCCAGGAGAAAAACACTATTTTTTGGTAGCTACCTTAAAAGAAGAAGAAACCTTCTCTCCCAGAACCTTCCACAACCTCCCTTGTCATTGGCTCAAACTATCACCTTGACCATTCCCCAACATGCAATGATCAGGCATACATGAACCAATGACAGGCTTATCTGAATGAATCAGTGTGGAAAGAGGGATGGAAATTCTATTTGATCTAAAACAGCCGGGCTCTTCCTGGGAGGTAAAAATGTTGTTAATTTCCACGATGAATATCTCAAATTAAGAAATTCCTACTACACAAAAGAGGGGAGGAAGAAAGTCTCAATGTCCACTATGACAACTTATCAGAATAATTTCCAGATGCATTAAAGATCTGAATTGTTAAAAACAAAGAAACAGGATACTTCAGTGTAGTATAACTCCTCACTCCTCACATGTGGACTGCATATAGTGACTTCCTTCTAAAGAGTACAGGATGAAAGGAGTGAGATAGTAACTTTACAATAAGCCTCAGTCAGGTGATCCATGTTCACATCAACAGTAATAAATCATACTGATAGTGTATACCTTTAATATGGTGTGATTAGAAGGGCTCTTTACTTCTGTGATTTTCCTCCCACAAACACAACTCTAGTCTCATGAAAAAAAATCAAACAAACCCCAATGAGGAACATTCTACAGAGTATCTGACCTGCACTCCTGAAAACTGTCAAGATAATTATCAAAAAAAAGAAAAGTCTGAGAAACCTTCACAGACCAGAGGAGGGTAAGGAGACATGAGAACTAAATGTAATGGGGTATCTCAGATGTACTGAGAGTCCTTTAATAGAAAGGATGTTAGGTAAAAACTAAGGAAATTTGGATAAAGTATGGAGTTCAGTTAATAATATCAATATTGGTTCATTCATTATGACAAATGTACTACCCTAATGGAAGATGTTAATAATAGGGGAGATTGGGTTTAGAGCATAGGGAACTCTGTACTATCTTCAAAACTTTTTTGTAAACCTAAAACTATTCTAAAATTAAAACTTCATTTAAAGATTTGTTGGACAAATTAAACATCCCTAAATATAAAGTTTTAGTAGAGAGTGAAGCCAAATATTTTTATGATCATGATAAGCAAAAAGTAAAACTCAGAAAGCAAAAGGAAAAGTTGAACAGATGTGACTACATAAGAATTTAAAACTTCCATAAGAGGTAAGACAGCAACCAAAGTTAATAGATACCCAACAAAATGAAACAAAAATATTTGCAAAAAATATAATAGACGAAGAATTCATATTTAGATTACATAGAGACAAACTAAGACAGTCTAAATAGACGAATGCACAAAAAATCTAAACAAACTTACAGAAGAACTACAAATAACTAGTAAACATGAAAAGATGCTGCCTCACCAATCACCAGGAAAATGCAAACGAAAGCAACAACGTTTTAAAGGGAGAAGAGAAAGGGTGGGGAGACAAGAAGAAAAATAGCTGTAGAAAGATGACAGAATCGACACTGGGAGCAACTTCTGTGTATCATTTTGAAAGGTGTAAGAGTAAAAATCGTGTAGCTGCTTCAAGGCTTCATGAAGCCGACGAAAAACAAGTTGTAAACTGTGCTGCAAAGCTCAGTACAGAACTTAGTGAGGTAAAATACAAACTGCTGCTACTTTTGTTTAGGAAAATATCTTGAAAAGCTTCTTTGACTGAGAAGGTAGTACCCAAAGCCTTGCTCTATAATGAGGCAATATGTAAACAGAGAGCTGGAGCCAGAACTGTAAATGTATACCGTGGAAGTTCCAAATGTCTTTGGATCCTAAGAAGAGATTTGGTGAAAAACGAAAATAGAAACAGTTAGATTTGACTACTATACCACTGAAGTATATTCAAGGGGACACTAAATGGCTAGGCATATTTTTAAACTTGCTTCTTAAAAATTAGGTGCTGGCGGCCATTGCTTTGGTAAACTCTAGTGTGGCATTTGGCTCTGAGCTATGGCCAGGTCATGTTTCCTAGCTTTAGCCCCCTCCTCTACCTTGGGGAGCTGAATCTCCTCTCTCCCTCTCTCCAACTGACTTTCTAAATAAAGTATATTTTCCAAGCTAAAAACAAAAATATTAGGTGCTAGTAATTAGTGACTAGCTAATACTTATTCCAAGTTTTGGAAGTGGTTATTTTTATAGAATATATAGTTGTGGAAAAGCTAAGGCTGTAAGCCTTGTAAAGCTGGAAGACTTGCTTTTGGCATGCAGTCATGTTGTCCAAGCTCACCATTTACCTGGGAATATCACATTCTAGGCACGGTGCATAGGAGGAACTAAATAGCCTCATATGTTTTAACTTATAAAGCCATAACAAGCATCAGATATGGATAGGGTTAATTTAACTTTACTCCACCAATATAAGAATACTAGCAGGAGAGTATGCCCCTTCAAGTTTCACTGAGGCAATATTAATATTACTAAAGAAAGTAATGGTGTTTTATAACAGGAATTCACTTCTCCATGCAATTATATAAGTTGAAACTATAAACAGATTTAGGAAGGGTTTGAGTACTGTTATCATTATAGTTACCTCAAGTATTATCACAGATTATGGATCTATCATGGGGTTTTTTATTTAAGGAGAAGGAAACTCCAGGCATATTCTAAGTATTCTGGAATTATCATAATGAAGAATAACTACTTTCTTCCACAAAGTTCCATTTTAACTTTGAAGACTTCTTCTCCATTGTCAGTATGGTAATCTTCATTGCCACCACCACCATCATCATCAATGCTTACAGAATACTCACTCCATGCTAAGAGCTTTACATCATTTTTTTTTTAAAATTGGAGTCTCACTCTGTCCCGCAGGCTGGAATGCAGTGGCATGCTCACAGCCACCCCAGTGTCAACCTACTGGGCTCAGCCTTCCACGTAGCTGAAATTACAGGCCTGCGCTACCACACCTGGCTAATTTTTTGATTTACTGTAGAGACGAAGTCTTGCCAAGTTGCCTGGGCTGGTCTCAAACCTGCGGGCTCAGACAATCCACTCGTCTCAGCCTCCCAAAGTGCTGCGATTACAGGCTGAGCCACCGAGCCTGGCCTACATAAAATTTTTAATTAAGTGTCTTATCTTTTAAAAATGCAAATACCTCTAGATGCTGTTACTAGTTTATGTAATAGCAGTGATCATGAAGCAAAATCCTCTGGGAATAAAACATAGAATATAAACCTATGGGTTGAAGGAAAGGAAGGGTAACATGAAAAATGGAAAACAAAAACCAATTTTCTTTACTTCACAAATGTGCTTAAAATAAAAACTGGATGTATATCTCACAACAGGATGAGTCCAAGATGTTTATTTTTATTATTTATATTTTCAAGTGGTTCCCCTTCATAAAATGCCTCAGGAATAGTCATCAAAGAACCTTTGAATATCTAACAAGTACAGAACCCTTTCCTAACTGCTATGATTGTTTGCTTTATATTTTTTTAAAAAGTATAATCTTCTGCTATAGTTTGAATGTTTAAGTCTGTCAAAAATTCCTATATTGAAATCCTCACGCTCAAAGTGATGGTGTTAGGAGGTGGAGCTTTGGGGAGGTGATTAGGTCATGGGAGTGGAGCCCTCAACAACGAGATTAGTGCTTTTACATATAAGAGGCCCCTCACCCGTTGACCATGCAAGAACACAGCTAGAAGCCACCACTGATAAACCAGAAAGTGGGCTGTTTCCAGACACTGCCTTGATCTTGGACTTCCCAGTCTCCAGAAAAGTGAGAAATAAATTTTTGATTATGGCATTTTGTTATAGCAGCCTGAATGAACAAAGACATTTTCATTCAAGAAAATCTGGGAAATAAAGTAGTAAGGCAGATAAAATAATATAGTATCAATAGGTATATATCCAAAATATAATTGTTTTGAGTATTTTGATTAAACTTTTAGTTAACTCTTGCCATTTTAAAGTACCATATATCATAAGCATTTTCCATGTTATTAAAGTCTTTGTAATCATATTTTAATTGTTGCACAGTGCATTATGATAACTTATCCGCTCTATTTTTAAACTGTATTTTGTACGAGGGGGACCCAAAACAAAATGGAATTGTCTTTTGGAGGACAGCCCCCTTATAGTATAGGCTTCCCCCACTATGTGTGTTCTAGGAACCCATCAGCATCAGTGTGCTAGCTAGCACTATTGTGAGAGGTTGTGCTCGGTTTTAGTGAATTTTTTTTGAAGATTGTTTCAATGTGCTTGCCCATTTCAATAATGGGTGATTTACATGAACATATGGCATGGCACACTGTGCTGAGTGCTCAGTTTTTGACCCAAAATAGCATGACCCCTGTGCCCCACTCTCCCTATTCACCTGCTTTTGCCCCAAGTGACTTTGTTTTGTTTCCCTGGATGAAAAAAATCCTCGAAGGGAAACATTTTGTCGATGTGGAAGAGATGAAACAAAAAAACAGCAGAAGCACTAAAAGACATCAAAATGATGAGCTCAACAACTGATTTGAGTAATGGTCTCAACAGGTGTATTGCATCAAGCAGAGAGTACTTTGAAGGTGGCTGAAATTTAAATATGTAAGAATAAATACACAATTTTTTAAATGAATAAATTCTGTTTTGGGGGGGTTCCCCCTTATATTTAGCCTTTTTACTCTTACATATAGTGTTGCAAAGCATATATTTGAACAAAATTTATTTTGTGTTTAGAATAATTTTCTGGGATAAATGTTCATCAACAAAATTAATGATAATGTTCATAAACAAATAGAATGAGCAGTTTAAAGCTTTTGATATGCTAGTATCAAAATTTGCTTTCCACGAGATATTTTCACATACTCATTTGGAAATATAAATTATTAAACACTTTTGGCGGGTAATTTTATAGTATCTTTCAAAATAAAAATGCATATATACTTTGAATCAGCAATCTTCTAGGAATATTTCCACACACAAAAAAAAAACACTTAGAAATACACACAGCCGGGTTCGGTGGCTCAGCCTAATCCCGCGCCTTTGGGAGGCTGAGGTGACAGGATTGCCTGAGCCCAAGGGTTCGAGACCCACCTGGGCAGCGAGATCTCATCTCTACAATTAAAAAAAAAAAAAAAAAAAAAACCGGGCGTGGTAGCACATGCCTGTAATTTCCGGCTACTTGGAAGGCTGAGGCAGAAGGATCGCTGGAGCCCAGCAGGTCGAGGCTGCGGTGGCCGGGAGCGGCCACTGCACTACAGTCTGGGCGACCGAGTGAGACTCCAACTCAAAAAAAAGAAAAAAAATACACACAAACATGAGTGTACAAAGGTTTTGTTTTAGCACAGTTTGAATTAGGAAAAAAATTAGAAATAACCTAAAGGGAAATGGACATATAAAAATGTGTTTTGGCTACACTGAATTATGGAAAATATAAAGCTGTTAAGCATGAAGTAGCTTTGCATTGACATGGAACACTCTTTTAGACAATGGGGTAAATGGAGAAAAAAGCTGATAGATGAAAAATTTGATAGAATTACTTCGTTTATTTTAAAACAGTAATTATTATGTTTGAAGATGAATTTAAAAATCAATAGGGATTACACACCTGTGACTGAGACCACTACTTATCCCACCCAGTCCATTTTCCCCTTCCTGCATAGTAATAGAATACCAGATTTTGACTAGCCCCAACTCCTGGCCTCCCTTGCAGTTTGAACTGGTCTTGTGACTAAATTCTGGCCAATGAAATGTAAGCAGAAGTATCTGTGGCAATCCTGGATGGTTTCCTTAAGAAACAGCTGGTAAAATTTATCCACCAATTCTCAATAGCCTAAAACAGCAATTATTTATTTTCAGGGATCTGTGGGGCAGCTGAGGCAGCTGTGCTCCATGTGTTTTCACCCTGGGGCCCAGGCTGAAGGGGCAGCAGCTCCCTAGGAAAAGCTCTTCTCTTGGCCACAGTGGAGGGGCAGGAAGGCAAACTGAACTGTGGAGGTCTCTTAAGGCCTGGGCTTGGAACTGAAACACTGTTACTTCCACCTACGTGCCATGGAAGGAAATCAAGAGGAAAGGAAGTATGTCTATGATGAAACCATGGCAAGAATGTTTGAATAAGGGGCAGGAAAGAGAAGTAGGACAATTAAGGTCTATAATGCATACTTGCTTAAAGATATTAAACTAATTTTCTAAGATTACACAGCTACTATGTGTCAGAACCAGGAATTCCAACCTATGTCTACTGGCTTCAAAACCCATGTTCTTTTAATCTTACCACTATGCACTTTTGTATTTTTATTCTGTTTTTCATTTGAGTGGAATAAATTATTCCTCATTACTCAACTTTTTACATCTTCTTCTTTGCTATTGTTGTGTGTTTATTTTGCAAGTAAACTTTAGAATCATTCTGTCAAACTCCCAGAAATCAAACAAGTAAGAAAACAAAATAATAACAAATAAGAAAACAAATTAGAAGTAAACCTATAAACTAATTTGGTAAGTGCTGACATCTTTAAAATGATTTGTTTTCCCTGAAAGGAATATGGTGTGTCCATCACTATCAATTTGATTTATGTAGCCCTATCTTGTTAATATTATTCACAATCTTTTTGGATCTCCTAGGTATTCAATCATTTTACCTATAAATATTAATAATCTTGTCACTTTCTAACATTTACAATTCTTATTTCAGTTTTCTGCCTTTTTATGTTGGATAACATTTCCAGAAGAAAGTTGTTGGGGGTTTTCTCATCAAAAAGTATTATGATGACAGTTTAAAAGTTTTTTTAAAAAATCACAGTAAAGTTGGCTAGGTGCAGTGATTCATGCTTGTAATCCCAGCACTTTGGGAGGCCAAAGCAGAAGAATTGCTCAAGCCCAGGAGTTCAAGACCAGCCTGAGCAACATAGTGAGATCTCATCTCTACAAAAAATGAAAAACAAATTAGCCATGCTTGGTGTCATAGGCTTGTAGTCTCAGCTGCTCAGGAGGCTGAGGTGAAAGGATCACCTGAGTCCAAGAGATCAAGGCTGTGGTGAGTGGTGATTGTGCCACTGTCCTCCAGCCTGGGCAACAGAATGAAAGTCTGACTCAAAAAATTAAAAACAAAAAATAAAATAAAATTACAGAAAAGAAGTGGCTTCTTTTATGCTTCTTAAAGAGTTTTTTTTTTCTTTAAATACATTAGTATTTAATTCACCAGATGTCATTCAACAACCATTAAGATATCCTTAAGAAAACGAAATAACTTTTTTAATACTAAACCACGCTTAGATTCCTGGGACAAATACTATGTGGTCAGAACAGATTATTATTTGAGTGTGTAGTTAGAATTGATCTACCAACATTTATTTAATATCTTCAAACCTATATATAACCTAGATGTCAGCTGGTATATTCCAAGTCTTTAAAATTCAGAAGAAATTGTTTAGAGTGCTCACTACATAATTTATGGAAGTGAAACCCTCTTTATAATTTCTACAAATTCCCAGAGGTTTATGTTCCCATGGTCTCCTCAAATGTCAAGTTCCTACTCTCACTCCATTTTACTCAGTTGCAGCAGCTGATAGATGAAATTGGCATGTTGGTTCCTATTCCTTCTTTTCTGTACAGTTAACCCAAATGTGGAACTTCGAACTTTTTATAGATTTCCATCAAAAACACACTCATATATGGCATGTATGTGAAATATACTTAGCTAAAATGGAAATAATATAACATTCCAAGTTAGACATAGACTTTTAGACATAGGCCTAAAAGTTCATTAACAATTTGTGGATCACTATCTTCTGCTACATTGGTTAGACCTTTCCTTTTTTTTTTTTTGTTTTTGAGTTAGAGTTTCACTCTGTCACCCAGACTTGGAGTGCAGTGGCCGCTCCTGGCCACCGCAGCCTCGACCTGCTGGGCTCCGGCGATCCTTCCGCCTCAGCCTTCCAAGTAGCTGGAACTATAGGCACGCACTACCACACCCAGCTAATTTTTGATTTATTGTAGAGATGAGGCGTCACCAAGTTGCCCAGGCAGGTCTCGAACCCTTGGGCTCAGGCAATCCACTCACCTCAGGCTCAGCCTGTAATCCCAAAGGCGCAGGATTACAGGCTGAGCCACCGAGCCCGACTGACTAGACCTTTTCTTTCTCTGTTTTAATTTCCCTGGCCAATTTGCCTTCTACCAGATAAAATGAAGCTTTCCCACCTTCATATATAAAGAAATTTAGCTCTCTAGTTCATACCCCTAAATTCAAGCTTCGGTGTCACTCTAAATATCTAACCAAACATATCAAAGTGCTCAGAAAAAATAATTTATATGTATGTTAGTCAGATTTGCTGCAGTAATAAACAACTCAAAATTATCTATAGCTTCCAAAATCAACTAAAAATCTCTCTAGCTTCCAGAAAAACTTCTATGACTTCATAACATTTATTTCTTGCACACAGAACTTGACAGTGACTGTAATTCTGCTCTGTATGTCTTCTCGTTCTGGGAACCAGGGAAGGAATGTGCCGTTCTCATGGTAGAGGGAAAAATAAAGGATTGGACAGAAACACACACTGACTCTTAAATCTTCTACTTGGAGCAGATGACACATTGTCATTTCCTCTCATATTCCATTGATCCAAATCACATGGCTAACCCAGAAAATGAGATGGGAAAGTATACCTAATATATCCTTTTATAGAGCAGAGGATAGCTAGAATCATTAACACAATTTATTACAATGTAAGAATAGTCACCTCCTTAAAATTAATTGTAAACAGCAACTTGATTCCTTCTCTTGTACTACACTCATGATTGAGATGGCTGTAATGGTGTTTCTGAGGGTCATGACTTGTGAGTGTGGAAGGGTGCCTGTTAGAAAATCTAGGGAGTTTTTCCAGTATACATGATCTCCCTCCCCTGATCACCACCAGTGTGCTATATCTCTTGGGATAGGGACAGGTGTATACATTTTGCAAAGGATCTTCAAGTGATTTTGATACTTCCCACTCTCGACTTTTTTGAGAACCACTGGAAAGTGGTTTTGGGGGGATGCTGTTATCATATTTTACCCACCATTCCTGGCACAGGAATACAATAGGTCCTCCAATTCATCACATCTGCCTGGGATATTTGGCCAGAACTATCCTTTTGTTAAGAGAAGGTTTTTACACTGCAAGGGTTGCAGGGATTTGCTTCTTTAAATGAACAAACTATTGGTGGAATTTTTATGGGAATATATTTTGAAAGCACTCAACCAAGAAGAGGGAAACATTTAGTTTGGGCTGAATTTGTCAATATGGATGCACTTACCAGAGTCTGCATCCAAAGCGCTAGACCAAGCAGGTGGGTGTCTAACTGGGTTGGATAAGACAAATCAGGCTCCAGCACTCATCCCCATTAAGAAAGAGGAGATGACAAAAATCCCTTAGCGTACACGGGAAGGAAATAAAACACTCCTTGAGATAGGAATGCTGGAATAAATCCATTGTGAGTGTCCTACTTGCACATGCATAACCGTTGCCCCAAGAAGGACTGGAATGACGATCTTTTCCCCAAGGCCTTGAGACTTGCACCATTGAGGGAAATTTCAGCATCTTTAAGTAAAAAAACAAAAAACTTCATTACCTATTTTCTGAATATTGGAAATTGCTGGTGCAAAATACAGTTCTTCCACTGGGCACAATGGCTCATGTCTGTAATCCCAGTACTTTGGGAGACAGAGGAGAAAGGATTACCTGAGCCCAGGGCTCAAGACCAGCCTGGGCAACTTGGCAAAACTTGTCTCTACAACAAATCAAAATTAGTAGGACATGGTGGTGCATGCCTGTAGTTCCAGCTACTTGGAAGACCAAGGCAGGAGAATCACCTGAGCCCATCAGGTCGAGACTGAGGTGGTTGTGAGCATGCCACTGTACTCAAGCATGGACAACAGAGAGAGACTTCGACTCAAATAAAAGAAAGGGGAAGGAGTTTTCTAGTTTCTAGTTGGATAGAAAAATCACGGAGAGGAGAATCTTGTTGATTCTCCTAACACCAAGAGGTGAGATAGCTTTCCTCAACAATCCGAGGCAAGTATGTTTGATTAGAATAGACTGGACGACTAGCTTGGCAATTAGAATGATCTCACCCTCGGAGAACTCTGGTTATGCCTATTTGAACACAGGGTTTCCAATAAAGTCTTATTTAATATGTGTAATCAAAATACCTTAGGTGTGACCTGAGACACAACAATAAAGAATCATGACTCCTCATCCTAGTTCTAGTGCTGAATTTACAAATTCATAGCATCTTGATTGAATGGGAGACTCGGCACCATGTTATAACAGCAAAGGTTCATTCTTTGACTATCACCCCTACATATTTCAAAGGGCAATTTAATAGAGTAACTGTGTCCTAGGATGAGACAAATAAGTAAGACTTTTTGGAAACTCTTAGATACTTGCTCTGAGGTACTAGCAATTTCTGGCATAAGAAATCCAGCAAGACCCACCTATCAGAGTTAGGACATACCTGGGTCACTTTGACTAGGTAAAACTTTAAACTCATTTATTCTGTGGATTTTTTTTTCAGTGACTGTGTTTTATAAAACATTATCAACAACTGGCAAAAAATTCCTAAATTTTTCCTCCTGACTATCAAGTAAGAATGATTGTGACAGGAAGAACCAAGTGGTAAACCCTTGAGCTCCCTCTCCCTATTAAAATAGTAAATCAAAGGCGATGTCATATCCCTGGGAGAATTTCAGATATTAATGCCACTGTTTGTGGCCTACCTAATAACTGTTTTTACTGGCTAAGCAAAATAGTTCTATTTTAAAGTTATAAAACAACTATGGGCTTCAAGGATACCGAACTCCTTCCCAGTACATGACATTAAATCTTAATCAGACTAAGCCCAAATCTAAATAATTCCATTCTCCTTGTACTAATTGATTCAAGTATGGGAATGTGATCCATTCTAGACAACGAGATGAGAAGAAAGCCTGCTGGAAGCTAAAAGTATCCCAACACGGTCTTAAAGAATGACAATGGATTATTGCTAGCAGAATCAGATGATGATTCTAGTTTGAACTGCTCTTCTAGATATGTATTGGGGCAAAATACTACAGCCTCAAGCCTCAGTCACTGGTATACAGCTATGGAGCTAGAAAATATTCTTTTCTAATTTCCCTTAAGCAAAATACACCAGAAGCACTTTGTTTTCTCTTGACAAAAACCAACAGTGGGCCAGGTATGGTGGCTCAAGCCTGTAATCCCAGCACTTTGGGAGGCTGAGGCGAGAGGACTGCCTGAGCCCAGAGATTTGAAACCAGCCTGAGCAACATGGTGAGACCTCATGTCTGCAATAAAAATCAAAAAATTAACCGGGTGTGGTAGCACACGCCTGTAGCTCTGGCTACTTGGAAGGCTGAGGCAGAAGGATTGCTGGAGCCCAGCAGGTCGACGCTGGGGTGGCCCTGAATGTGCCACTGCACTCCAGCCTGGGTGACAAAGTGAGATTCCGACTCAAAACAAAACAAAACAAAACAAAACAAGAACTGTCAGTGATTGGAGCAGAGTATCTCCAGCGGCAATGACTTGAGATTATCACTAGTTTCTTCTGGATCCCTGGACTTGCCCTGGGTTTCTGTCCTTTCTGAGACCTGATTCTACAGTTTTCATTTTGATTCTGTGGTTAACCCATGGCCCTCCAATAGATTTCTGTTTTATTAAGTTATTTAGAGTTCATTTCTATTGCTTTCAAGAACCCTACCAGACATCCCTATTTTTAAAATCCTATATATTTCTTTCATAATGCTTTCTGTTTTACATTCAGCTTTGTAATATATTTACGAATTTTATTTTTATGTGCTTCCTAATTCCTTAGTTTTGACAAATCTCCCAATGTAATAGAGCCCATCTTTAAGAATTTCTAAGACCTTTTCTATCTGTGAATGCCATACTTTTGACATCACACATAACTGCAGCATTCCTACCACCAAGTTTCTAGGGATATTGCTTTATTGTTTAAGGCTATTTGGTATTGCTTGTAAGTCTGAGGCCAGTCTGATATTTTTCTACTGAAAATAACCATTTTTCTGTGTTCATATACTTGAAGTTTTCTTATACGTTTTGTTATTATTTCTGCTTCCTTTATTGTTTTTACCTGCAGAAATTTTACAAAGTTAGTCTGGATTTTTGCAGTTGCTATTGACAGAAAATTAACTTAAATTGGTTGTATTGGTTGGAGTTCAATTGCAAACAAAATAATTCACTCAAGTCAGTTTAAGCAGAGAGATACTCTCTGTATTTATCTGCTACAGAATAATGGGAAGACCTATAGTAGGAAACCAGACTTTCTGGAACAACTCCTGGAGTTGCATGTAAATCTGCCTCAGCAAAGTTGCTGCTGCTGCTGTTGCTGCCCCACTGCTGACTTGACTATTCTGCCTTTAAGCCATGGTCAGGAGAGCTGCCAGAGTAGGAAGCTGCTGCCATCACTGCTGGTCACACAGAGCTAGGAACTGACTAGACATCAGGGTTTCTGACATAGCTGCTGCAAAGGTACTAGCATGCCTTAGCCACAGTGCCACCAGAATGGCCACCCCATAGGGCCCATAACCCCCATCCAAATCTGGCTCAAATGCATCTATGTGGTGGATGTTACATTACATGCAGAAATCCTTACTGCAAAGGCATAATGGGTAATGTAGATGTCAGTTTTCCAGCCTCTACGTAGACAAAGTCACATTAATATAGGGTTGGAGTGGTATTGAGTGAACCAATTTGCAATAATCTGCCACATTAATTAAAAGAATAAAGGAAATTTATTGACACGTGGACCTGGGAAGTTCAAGGAGCAGAGCTGGCTGTAGCCATGATAGGAAGCAGAAATTCAGAGCATTCTTTCTCTCTTCCTATTTTTCAGTTTTGATTTTATTCATTCGGCTAACAATTAATAAGCACCTACTATGTTTGAGACACTGTTCTAAGTGCTGGGATGCCACAGTAAACAAAACACACATACATCTTCGCTCCCTTGGTGCTCACTTTCCTCTGTCAGCTTTATTCTCTGGTGTGGTCTCCGAAAACGACAGCAGAAATAGGTCCCAGTAGCTGCAATCTTATAAGTTATTTAGTATTAAGATGTCACAAGAAAAAAGGGCTTTCCTCCCTAATAATCCATAGATCCCACACTACAAAAAGATTCTAACAGTCTTTATTATATCATGTACCCAAGGCCAGTTAGAGTATTGATGGGTATGTGCCATATGTCCACCAGATGTTGGAGAGGCTGTTCCCAAACAGAAAAGGTGTTGAAATGGCAAAGACAGAGTTGATGTCTATTACATTCCATTCCTAAACTACTTAGGACCCTACACACACATACATACACGCACACATTTCTATACATTCGTTTTTTAAAGTGTTCATTCCCATGACAAGGCAAATTTTCTTCCACAAATGGAAACACACTCTCTTCCTCCCCATAAGGAGAAATCCTGAAACTCATCCCATCACCATATTGTACTCTAAAGTCCAGTATTTTAGGTCCTGATATGACTTCTCATCATCTAATAAACTATGGATAAATAAGAAATATAGGCTGGGTGCAATGGTGTGCACCTGTAGTTCCAGCTACTTGGGAGGCTGAGGCAGGAGAATCACTTGAGGCCAGGAGTTTGAGGTTGCAGTACACATGATTGCATTTGTGAATAGCCACTGCATTCCAGCTTGGGCAACATAGCAAGACTCATCTCTAAAATATGTATATACCCCAAACATATTAAACGTATGAAGAAAAACAGGAAACCATGACAAAAACTCTTACTTGAAAACTAGAAACCAATTTCGGTTGACCACCACTCTTTAGTATATACCTGTGCTGCTGGAATAAAGAGCAAAAGCCTGCCCTAGCTGTAGAGTGAGTTCTTTTGCACTGTCAACTCCATGAGCTAGCAACCAAAGTCAGAGATCTGGCTAGCAACCAAAGCCAGAGATCTGGCAGATGCTGATTTTTTTTTAACCTAAATCCACACCCAGTGGCTGTTTCTCTTTGCCATAGACCTTGATGCTCTGCCCAGTCTTCTAGCCCTTGGTTTAACTAGATTCCTCCTAGCTATGACCCAGCACCCCAAGACCCAATCATCTTTCTCTGGACCACCTCTTAGTGGTTGTCTTTCATTGCAGAATTACTCTTATCTTTGTATTGCAAAGATCTAACAGCAGGAGGTGGATGAGTAAGGCCTGGGGTCAAACGTTTATTCTTGCTTCAGGTTCAAGTAGAGAATACCATTCCTAGACTTCTCTAAATGCCCATAATTAGCTGTCTTGGGTATCTTGCCAGTATCTTTCTGGTAACAGGCAGAACTGGGCCTCTCAACAAAGCTACATGCCATCCCTTTCTGCTTGCTGCTTGGGCTAAAGCAATATTTTAAAAAATAGTCTTATTGAGATATAATTTCCAAACCTTATAATTCACCCATTTAAAGCATGTAGTTCAATGTCTTTTTAGTATATTCACATAGTTATGCATCTATCACCATAATCAATTTTAGAACATT
Source organism: Carlito syrichta (assembly GCF_000164805.1). Lineage (NCBI taxonomy): Eukaryota > Metazoa > Chordata > Mammalia > Primates > Tarsiidae > Carlito > Carlito syrichta. The sequence goes on from NW_007259353.1 coordinate 199,505, forward strand.
TTCATCATGCCAAAGAAACATTGTTTTCCTTAGCATTTACCTCCTACCCCTAGAAACTACTAATCTACTTTCTTTTTTTTTTTTTGAGTTGGAGTCTCACTCTTGTCGCCCAGGCTGGAGTGCAGTGGCATGCTCACAGCCACTGCAGCCTCGACCTGCTGGTCTCAGGCAATCCTTCTGCCTCCAAGTAACTGGAACTACAGATACATGCCACCATGGCCGGCTAGTTTTTGTGATTTTATTGTAGAGACACGGTCTCACCAAGTTGCCCAGGTTGGTCTCTAACCCCCGGGCTCAGACAACATTGAGCCTTGACCTCCCAAAGTGCTGGGATTACAGGCTGAGTCACCACGCTTGGCCTATCTACTTTCCTATCTCTATAGAATTGCCTTTTCTGGACATTGAATATAAATGGAATCATATAATATGTGGTGCTTTGTGACTGGCTTCTTTCACTTAGCATAATGTCTTCAGGTTAATTCATGTTATAGCATATATCAGAATTTCATCTCATTTGATTGTCGAATTAGATTCCGTCGTATGTATATACTACACTTTCTTCAGTCATTCATCAATTGGAGGACATTTGGTTGTGTCCTATTCTTGGCTATTATGATAATATTGCTGTAAACATTTATGTACAAGTTTTTATAGGGACATAATGTTTTATTTTCTTTTGGAATACCTAAGAATGGGATTGCTGGCCCATATAACTCTGTTTAACTGCTTAATGAAGGTTGTATTTTTCATGACATTATAAAAAGCATCAACAAGTCATCAACTTATTCCAATATCTGGATATTTTCTAAAGTCACTAAAGCAGTAGCCATAGAAGCATGTGATCAGATTTCTAAAAGATAACAGGTACGATTACCTTATAATACCCAGGTATCCAGTTCTTCGATGGGACAGAAGAATCATTATTACCACTTACCATACCTCAGCTCAGCCAATGCTACATGTTAGGGCCTGACACTTGTGATATTCCACATCTAGTTACCAATATTTATCTTATGATTGCAAGTGAACAAGTAAGTTAGATCTCACATAACTGGAAAGTTTGTGAGATCTCACTTCAGATACAGCAGGATGCAAGGGCTCAAAATTAAGCAGAGAGAGAGATGCTGGCTCTCTACTTTTCAGCAATCCTTTTTCTGCTTTGGCCTAATTCTTAGACAACAAGTGTTCTGAGGAGCTTGTGATTCAAGATACCAAAAGAGATCCATATCAATCCCTTCATAAAATGCGAATTGTCTCTGCTAGGGAAGTCATTTCTACCCCTGGCTCAATTTCCAGGTCTAAGGGAAGAGGTGGTCACCCTGGGTTACATATCCATTTCTGTGGCAGGAATGGTGGGATTAAATGATTGATAGCCACGCTAGCTATGGGATTAAAGGTTACGCAAAGGAAAAATATACCTGCAAAACAGAAAAGAAACAACTGTCCATATCTATTATACTTTTCATATCTCATATCTACTATATTCAGTCTTATCATTTTCATTTTTATCTCTTTACCACCTTTTTCTGTTTCCTATGAAATGTTTCTAGGGCCAGGTGTGGTGACTCAAGCCTGTAATCCTAGCACTTTGGGAGGCCGAGACAAAAGGGTTGCCTGAGCCCACGGGTTCAAGACCAGCCTGGGCAACATGGTGAGACCTTGTCTCTACAATAAATCAAAAAAATTAGCCAGATGTGGTAGCGTGTGCCTGTAGTTCTGGCTACTTGGAAGGCTGAGGTAGAAGATCACCTGTCCAGCAGGTCGACGCTGGGGTGGCTGTGAGCATGTCACTGCATTCCAGCCTGGGCAACAGAGTGAGACAACTCAAAAAAAAAAAAAAAAAAGCCAGGCTCGGTGGCTCAGCCTGTAATCCCGTGCCTTTGGGAGACTGAGGTGAGTGGATTGCCTGAGCCCATGGGTTCGAGACCCGCCTGGGCAGCGAGACCTCATCTCTACAATAAATCAAAACATCAGCTGGGCGTGGTAGTGCATGCCTGTAATTCCGGCTACTT
>NW_007259354.1:0-1618 GCF_000164805.1 Carlito syrichta
GGGAAAAACATGTGAATATATGAGTGAAAGAAATGTCAGACACAGGGAATGAGAGGGACTGTGTATGTGTGTGTTTATTTTTTTTGAGATGGAGTCTTGCTCTGTCACCCAGGCAGGAGTGCAGTGGCACACTCATGACCATCCCAGCTTTGACCCTCTGGGCTCCAGTGATCCTTCTGCCTCAGACTTCCAAGTGGCAGAACTATAGGCATATGCTACCATGCCCGGCTAATGTTTTGATTTTTCATAGAGACTAGGTCTCACCAAGTTGCCTGGGCTGATCTTGAGCCTGCAGCCTCAGGTAATCCACTCTCTTTGGCCTCCCAAAGTGCTGTGACTATAGGCTGAGCCACCAAACCCAGACATGAACTGTGTTAAACATGGGACTGCATGGCATGTATCAAGGTGGCAGCCACTACTTGGCTATCAGTTCATCTCTGCAGGCCAGATCTCACTTCTGGCATGGTTGGAAAAGCAAAGACTTTTGAAATAAATAGAATTCCATTCTCAGGTCTACCCTTCACTCACTGTAGGAATGGGAGCATGTTATTGAACATGTCTGAGATTCAGTGTCCTCATCTGAAAGAGAACTAGCTGCTCACTGAAACCCCATCATTTTCCACCCTAGGCACACTGTCGATTCCATTTTCATCCTCTCTCATAGTGAGATGATGTCATCTTCTTGTGTTATGTTCATCAGAATGTGAAGGGAAGAAAGACACACCACTAAAAGCCTCCTGTCTCAGTTTCAGTTTCCCCAGAAGCAGATCATGAGATAAAGAGGAAAGCACAAGTCGTTTATTTGGAAGGTGACCTGAGGAAACACCAATGGAGAAGTGGAACAAAGAGGAAAAGGAGGTTAAAAAGGACAAGTAGTTAAGCAAATTACCATTGTAGGCAACTTGAAGTTGGTTCTATAGGGAACACCAGTAGGCAGAAAAGAATTTCTCCACTTTCACCCCACCTAGAGATCAAATGACCCTTGAGTGCAGGTAGTTATATGCCAGCCCTCATAAGACATCATATGATGGCTATGAATTAGTTCCTGGGAACTTCTGGCCTGCTACACATGTGAGCAGAGAAGACTCAGGTAGCCAGAGAAACCCACATGAAAGAGGTGGCGGTGGTCATAGTGTTGGAAGTGGGACAGGTATGCACTGAATGGAAAGGGCCAAGGGGATATGGGCAGGCCCTTAGGAATGCCTGCTGTTCTGCCATATGCAAGACCTCACTCTCCTTGTCTTACAGCTGAAGGAAGAGGACCACAAGGCCTTAGAGGAAGTCAGAACCATAGCACTGAAGGTGCCCAGATCCTAAAATTATCCCTTGGAAGGCTGCTCACTGACTGGGACAATTAGCAAGAAATAAACAATTATGCTAAGTCACAAAAATATAGGGATTGCTTGTTATAGTGGTTAGCCCCTCCTGAGCAGTGTAGGGTGAAAGTGGATATTAAACAGCCTGCCATATCCACTGCTTAAACCCTGGGATTGGTGGGTAACAGATAATGTCACTGAATTACTACCTTGCTCATACCAATCTGTGAAACACCAGGTAAAAGCCCTTGAAGCTACAAAGGAATGAAAGGCTAGCAGATATAAGAAAGAGTCACTGGTTT
>NW_007259354.1:2570-3881 GCF_000164805.1 Carlito syrichta
AACTTAAAAATCACAAGCTTGGTTTTCTAAATACTCATCTAATCATTTTATTTATCTAAGTAATTATCAAATTAATTTATGTAAACTGTTATTTGAATATTTTCCTTCAAAAATGTGTGTGCTATGCACAGATTAAGCATCTAAAAATATTTTGTTCAAGGAATCAATGAATGCACTGCATGTGCTTTGATACCCTTTTTGCATGTCAATTTTCTGGGGGTTTTTTTGTCCCCATTCTAATATACAGTTGGTAAGATTTAGCTTCCATAATATCTTTGCCTTTTCATCTCTGTTCTTTAACTCCACCCCATTATCCCTTCCCCCACCCCAACAATAACAATGAAACTCCACATCTCAAACATCTTTCCCAGCAGCTGCCCTTCTCAGAAACCTTTCTCCTCCCACTTTGTTTTGCATTATCTTCTTTCTCATGGCATGCTTCTCCCTGGGGGAGACCACCCTACTTATCATTCTGATAAAAATTACCAACATTTTATAAAACTTTACAATTCACAAAGCATTTTCTTTCAAGATTTTCATTTGATTTTCACAATCATCCTGGTTCTCCAGCTTGCAGATGGAAATGGTTGGGGTTGGATTTCTCAGCCTCCATAATCATGTAGCCAATTTCCATAATAAATCTCTCAATCTCTCTCTCTCTCTCTCTCTCTCTCTCTCTCTCTCACTCTCTCTCTCTTTCTAAGGGGCCCTGACTAATATAGACAGCTAAAAAAACAAACCAAAACACTGTATTGGAAAATTAGAAAATGTGCTACTTTGAGGAACTAAATTGCCCTTGCAAAAGTGTTCATTGTCTTAATTAAAATAATAGACATAATTTCTATTTATAGAAAAAAGATGTCATGGAGAAAAAGAAAGGAGAATTCATTTATTATTCATATGCAGTATATATCTATAGAGATAGAATGCCTTCTCTCTTTGTATGAATCAGTTTTGCATTTTTATAAAGGAATATCTCAGTCTGGGTAATTTATAAAGAAAACAGGTTTATTAGCTCACTGTTCTGCATGACACTGCCATCTGCTTGGCTTCTGGTGAGGCCTCAGAAAAGTTTTTACTCATGATGAAAAGTGAGGGGAGATGGCATGTTGCATGGTGACAGTAAAAGAGAGAGAAGCAAGAGCTGGAAGGGAGGTGGTAACAGACTCTTTCAAACAACTAACTTCCACATGAACTAGTAGAACAAAAACTCACTCATTATCCTGAGAAGGACAAGCTATTCACGAGAAATTCACTCCATGGCCCAAGCACCTTTCACTAGGCCCAACCTCCAACATTGGGAATCACATT
>NW_007259354.1:4856-6354 GCF_000164805.1 Carlito syrichta
AAATATATATCAAATTCTTGAATAGAGGTAAGAGGTAGCTACATTGGTAGCATAAAGGAATTCTGAGATCAAGGCACGTGCATGGTCAGCTTCTGGTGAGGGCTCACTTCTTGGTTTGTAGAAGACTGCCTTGTCACTGTGTGCTCACATGACTTCTTTTTGTGTGCATGGAGAGAAAAATGACACCGATGAATAGGAATGCTTCCCAGAGGAGGTAACAACTCAAACACATGTCAATGAGTGAATCAAAAAATTTCAATGAAATAAGGAGTGGAAAGGCAATTTCCGATAGAGGAAGAGCAAATGCAACATGCAGAGGCATGGAACAGCTTGGTAGAATTAGGGAAGCATAAGCAACTTCACATGGCTAAAAGAGGGCACATCAATGTAAATGACAGGGAATGTAGCTGGAGAGGTTGGTAGAACTGGAACTGGAGAGGTCTTGCATAATTAGTTGGTCACAGAGTCACTGGGGAGAGCTACTACACTCTCCCCTATTCCCAAACAGTAGACTTTTTGAGGCCAACCAGACCTTCATTCACATCTTTTACTGTTTATTGAATTTTCTGGGTGCATGGGCCGCTTCTCTCCATCTTGTGTCAATGAGAGGGTGAGAACTCTGTGAAGTGACTCAGCTGTAGACACAATTTGAAAAATATGATCTTCTCCTAGGTGTAGGATTTTTCTGAAATGGGACACAGATTCCTTCAGACCTTGAATCTCCAAGTCTTTCTTGGCTGTCTAGAGAAACCTGGCATCTCCTAGAGACACAGACAGGGGAAGAAAACTCATGGCTACATTGGCATCTATACTCTGCTTTCCCCAAGATACTTCATCTTTTTTTTAAGTCTAAAGAACCCTTATTTAGTCTAGCAAAGGATAGCCTGGATCTTTAGCTGATCATTCAAATGTATTGTTTGTGTACATGCGCCCCAGATTTTGAAACTGAAAGTCACAAATTAATTCCTTTGCTATCTGTGTTATGCAATGACATCTTTAAGACAGTGGCTCTGTCAGGACAGGCTACATTATGCTGTAAATCAAATATCCCAACACTCTGTGGCTTAACATAGCAAATATCTACCTCTCTCCCTCATTCTACCTGGGCAGTATGGAGGGAAAGCTTTCATCTAGTCTTTCAGAATTCAAGGCTGACACTAGCTGAATCTCAACACGTGCTTCCATGGTTATCCAACAGGTGAAGAGAAGGTATTGGACTGTGAGTTATCTTTTAAAGCTTCTGCCAAGAATAAAACACATGTCACAGGAGAGGTTGAAGAGAATGGCCTGATACAGAGGATACAGAAAAATACCCAGAAGGAGAAAGTATCCCGGGATACTGTCTTAGTCTGCTCTGGATGCTGAAACAAAATACCACAGATTGAGTGACTTAAACAGAAATTCATTTTCTCATAGTTCTAGAGGCTAGAAGTCCAAGATGAAGGTGTCTTAGCAGTGCTCTTCTTGGCTTGCAGACAGCCGCCTTCTCAGTGTGTGA
>NW_007259355.1:0-2514 GCF_000164805.1 Carlito syrichta
CAATGTGATGTTAACTTCGTAAAAATGATTTGGGGCAGATTATATATTTCTCAGTTGCATGGAATTCTTTCAATAGTACTTGTATCAGCTTCTCCTGTATATTTTACCGAATTCCTCTGGAATGTAAACTGGTACAGGGTTTTCTCTGTAGGTGGATTTCTTATGATGTAGTTAATTTCCTGAGTTGTTATTGGTATATTTAATGCTCTAATGTCTTCTTGTTTCAAACCTGGGACGTTGTGCTATGCTAGAAAGTCTTTAATTTCCTTTAGGTTATCCAGTTTGTTTCCATACAGGTGTGCATAGTGGTTTCTGATAATATTTTGTATTTATTCAGGTTCAGTAGTTATTAGATCTTTTGCATTTCTAATTGTGATTATTTGGGCTTAATTCTTGGACATTCTAGCTAAGGGTCTACCAATATTGTTTACACTTTCTAATAACCAAATTTCCTGTTTTGTATGTTTTTTGTATGATATTTTTATCTTCTATGTCTCATATTTGTTTTTACTTTGGTGATCTGGATTCTTCTGTTACTGTTATGGTTTTTGTGGTCTTGTATTTTTAGTTCCCTTAGATGATTTGCTAGGTGGTTATCTTGTGATCTTTCTATTTTCTTGATGTTTGTTTATAGAGATATAATTTCCCCTTAGAAATGTTTTCATTGCATACCTGAGGTTTTGATAAGATGTTTGATAAAATTATTTGATTGATTGAACCTTTTATCATTATATAGTGTCCTTTTCTATCTTTTTAAATGTTTGCTACCTTAAAAGTTGTTTTTCTTTTTTGGGGGGGGTTGGAGTCTCAATCTGTCGCCCAGACTGGAGTGCAGTGGCCAGTCCCAGCCACCACAGCCTCCACCTGCTGGGCTCTGGAGATCCTTCTACCTCAGCCTTCCAGGTAGCTGGAACTACAGGTCCACACTATCACACCTGGGTAGTTTTTTTTATTTATTGTAGAGATGCGGTCTCACCAAGTTGCCCAGGTGGAACTCAAACCCATGGGCTCAGGCAATTCACTCACCTCAGCCTCCCAAGCTACAGGGTTACAGGCTGAACCACTGAGCCCATCTAAGTTGCTTTTCTGATGTTAAGATCACAACCTCTTCGTTTTTTTGTGATCCATTTACCAGAAAACTCATTTTCCATCCTCTAACCTTGAGTCTGTGTTCATCCATTGTGGTGTCATGAGTTTCCTGGATGTAGCAAATAATTGAGTCATTTTTTAAAGTACAGTTTATCATTCTGTGCCTTTTCTTTGGTGCATTTAGACCATTAATATTCAGGCCTATTATTGAAGTGTGATTGTGTATCCCCATCATTTGGTTTTATAAAGTTTTGTCTTACATTTCTTTAAACTTTTATGTTGATTTACGTATGTTTCCACGTTTACAGTCATGTTGTATTTTCTGCTGATTTATGATATATGTTATACTTTTCTCTTGTGAAGTGCATTGTCATTCTTTTTTTTTCTTTCTCCTCTGCTTAATACCTTTTAAAGCATCCCCTGTAGAGCTGGTCTGGAAGCTACATAATCTTTTACGGATTAAATGTCTGAGAAATATTTTAATTCTCCATCACTGGAGAAGTTGAGCTTGACTGGGTTGGATATCCATGGTTGACATTGTTTATCTTTGAGAATTTTGAATATTTGATTCCAGTCCCTTCAAGCTTGTAGTGTTTCTACCAGTTGGTCTGTGGTTACTCTGATGGGTTTTCCCCAGGATGTTTCCTGTACTTTCTCTCTTGTTACCTTTAGAACATTTTCTTTTGTGCCTTCCTTGTGTAGGGAAATTACTATATGTCTGGAGGTTGGTCTTCTCATTTGATGTTCTGCAGGGGTTTTCTGTATATCTTGTGTTTAATTTGTCATATCTCTGTTGATATGGACAAAGTTTGCTGGCTAACTCCCTGGAATACTTGCTCCAATATGTTCTGTCTTTCATTTTCTTCTTCTGAGACATAAATCAGATATAGATTTGACCTCTTGATATAATCGTATGTCTCTTGGAGGATTTGTTCTTTATCTCTGAGTTTTCATTCTATGTTTATTACAAATTGGGTTAATAGCATGTTTTGGCCTTCAAGTTCTGAGATTCTTTCTTCTGCTTTATTAATTCTGCTTTCCATGGTTGTCATCTTGTTTTCTATTTCCTGGATTAAATTTGTATGCCAAAATCTCTGATACAAGTTCTTTCCTTGTTGCATCTTGTCTTTCTTGAGCTTTATTCACTCTTTCAATCCATTCCCTTATCCCTGATGCATCCCGGGGCCAGTTGATGGAGATTTCCAATTTAGACTCTGAGTTCTGATTTTTCAGGTGTTTTCTCTTTTTTACATTGAGGATTGTGTGTGTTCTTCCATTGTGTTTTTCTCATTTCTGATAGATCTTTTTCTTTCCTCTTTTGTTTGTTGAGCCTTCTATTTTTTCCTTGATCAGCCCTGTGAATTTTTTTTTTTTTAATTTTGAAACAGGGCTGTGTGTTGGATGCTTTACTGTCTCTGGTTTTGA
>NW_007259355.1:2534-18081 GCF_000164805.1 Carlito syrichta
ATGTGTAAGTTTGTGTACCACCTTAGTCCAAGTTACAGTAACAGCAATGAAGACAACAGTCATAAATGGAATGAAATAACAAGGAGAAAACAAAACACAGAGAAAGAGAATTAGAAACCAAAGCAAAATACAATTAAATACACACACCCCAATACAAAATGCAAAAAAAGAAATAGAAAAAGGAAATTCAAATCAAGCACTCACATAGACATTCACATTAACTACAAAAAGAAAAGAGCAACAACAACCAAAACTTAAAAGATGTATACTCAGTCATTAACAGAAAGCAAAAAAAAAAAAAAAGGAAAAAAGAAAAGGTGGGGAAGGAATCCAGATATAACCCTCACATACACATTTTTGCATAATGGAAAAAACCACATTTTAATAAAGCAAATAACAAACAAACAAAAACTTAAAACAACCTGACCTCTTGTGGGAGGTCATGTAATTGTTCCTCTCAGCTGATCATTGTTAAACCCCACTGCTGTCTCCTGTGGAGCTGCAGCCTCATTCATAATTTCTCCAGTGCCCCACCAGGGGAAGGAGGAGGAGGTAGTGGGGATGATTGGGACTTCAACCCTCCCCTCTCACTCAGCCAAATATTCACCATTGATCTCGTTGGGGTTCTTTCTCATTCTTTTCTGATCGTGCCCTTTCTTCTGTGGTAGAATCAGATTAGGGACTGGGACTCCCAAGATTCTGCACTCATCCTGTCCCTCTTCAGATTGTACTTTTGAGGTATTCCCTGTGGGTCACGTTTAACACCTGAATATTTAACTTGTGGTCAGAGATTGGGTCTGTTGGTCCATGTTGAGCAAGCCAGAGTACTTCCCTACATAGTTTTCAAGATGATGATAGGGTGCCTGTTTCATATTCTCCAGTGGTGCTCTGCCTCTAGGCCCCCTTGCTGTGCTCTTTTAACAGCCTTTGCTTCCAGTGTCTAGGTAGGGGCTGCAGTGGCGAACCAGAGCCTGGAGTCAGCAGTCGCTCCTGACAGCTCCTTCCCAGGAAGAGTGTTGCTGATTTTCAACAAATGATGCTCTGTTTCTCAGTCCTGGGCAGTACTAGGGTTCTAACATAGCAGCTTCAGCACAAACTGCTTCATCACGAGAGTCCTGGCCACTTGCTACCTAGTCCACACTCAGCCACTCACATGGCCACTTTTGGCATCTCTCACAGGGTTTACTGACACTCTCAAGATGTGTGTTTTCTCTTGCACAGAAAAAGATGACCATGTCCTCAGGTCTCAGACTGCTCAGTTCCATGTGGATTGTGCTCATGGCTGTGTCCTTAGTCAGGGTGACTCTGCCCTGGAACTTCTGTTCATAGCCTGTGTTACCATTGCCAGGATACACCCATCCCATTCACTCAAGCCCTTGTTCAAGGGCCTATCACACCCAATTAATTCTTTAGCTGCATAAGGTGTATCCAGAAGCCTTGCAGGAGACCTTCACTGACACCACAGCCTTCTTCACTTTAGCCTCAGACTGCACCAGCTGGACCTGAAAGTGGACACCTGTGAAGAGGAGACAGAAGAGAATGAAATCCTCCTTTACTGAACCTGGTTTTCTCCTCAGCATTGTGACTTGATAGCCCCTTACCTGTAGCTACTACTACCAAGAAGAGGATTCTCAAGTTCAATTCCATGATAAGGAGTTATGTTCTCAGGTTCTTCTTTAGAGAAGGGGTGTCTTATTGTGTGATGCTTTCAGGGCACATTTGTGTCTGTATTTGCTGTAGTAAACTTCGGGTCATTTTCATATTCATGAGGCATATAGTTTATGTTGCAAAGCTTGATCCAACACGAGATAGAGAAGATAGATGACACAGGGACCATGCAACTGCAGATGCTGTGTTCCAAGTAATAATGCTGTTTAATGATGCGTATCCACAGTTATCCCCAGAATTCTTTGAAACCAGAACTTCTACACGTAGAATGAATTTATCTCAGGACATGGGTGCTCAAAGCTATTCCATTTTAATGTGACACACAGACTTCCTCAACATTTTCTGTGTTTGTCTCTCTGCAAGACTATCTCTTTGGTTCTGTGTATCTCTTGATATTTTCACACATTGAATCAACTAAACCATCTATGTTCTCATTCTAACTATTACCACACCTGAAAGCACTAGAAATTTCTCTCTTTAACTATGGTTCTCATTGATGTGTTGAGTTTAATAAATGGTCTAAGGAACATCGAATTCTTAAAGTCATGTGTAAAATCCGTACTAAATTCTCATTTTTAATTTTTATTCACATTTTTTTGAAGGAATGAAAATCTAGGCCCTGAGGAGAACCACCTCAGAATTCTTTGCACCAATTCTGGAACTGGAGCCTGTGCTGGGTGGGTCCTGAGTACCATCTGCTGGCCAGGCTCCACCCTGCAGGGAGGTTCTTGTCTGGGCTCAGAGTATCTTCCCTCTTTGTAACTCAGTTGGAAAAGGTGTACCTGCATTCAGAATGCTACTTGTGTGACACCATATGTGTCTCACACCATCTCCTGAAGTAGTGAAGTGTCCCTACTAAACCAGATAACTCTCTGAATTGTGACCTCAAGTAAGGTCTTTTTGAAAACAATTGGAAATCCTTTCTCGGGGCTTGCCAGATGTAATGGTACAGTTAACACACATGATAATTCCAGAACAATTAGGGAAATTTGGAGGAGGCCTTTACCTTCCTTAGAATAATGTGGTTAAAGTTCACCTCAGATTGTATTTTTGGCTGCCTGAAGGTTCAAAGTTCACACACTCAAGGGAATAATTGCATACCCATATATATACATACAAACAAAGGCACACTCATTCACACACGCTCACTCACTTACTAAATTTGGATAATTTACAAAGTAATGCACCCTAATTTTTCTTCTTTCTAGAATCTAGTTGATTGGAGATGCCTTCCACACTGACATTAGACCAAGGTATGTGACTTTCATCTTAAAATAGATTAAAAACAAAACAAAACAAAAAAAGAAAACAAATGGAGAACTGGAAAGTGCATGCACTTGGCTCACCTGTTCTCATCTGGAAACCCAGCAGATACCCCATGAGATAAGAACATGAGGCCAATGAGGGAGAGTCCTGACTTTTGTCTGGAAGTTGTTGACGTCAGGAGTTTCAAAAAGATCTATTTTCTTTGACATTTTCCTTTCTGTTTTCTTATTCCCCTAACTTCTCCTTCTCAGTTAGGGACTCTGCATTGCCACACGTTCTTCTTTAATCAAGATTAATTATATTGATGAAAAGGAAATTGATGAATTGAAGGATCATGATATGTTGTCACAATTTAATCCCAGTGGTGTATTGCCCTTCATCCTCTGAGCTGAGACATTTAAAAAGAGTTTCCAGATGTACATTTGCTTTTCACAATTTTCTCTACTCCTTTCCCTGATTGAAGCACCCCAAAACTATTTTATTGAATTTTACCACTATGTCTAAATTATTTATTTGCATAGTACAGGAAGGATGGGAAGAGGTCTGCAATTGGAATCAATTTTTCCCCCACAATGAGGAAGATCATACAAAAATCCTTTTATTGGATGTTCTCCTTGAGAAGTCTCTGGAATTATCTTAGTAGTTAGTCTCGGCAGTTTTAGATTCATTAAAATATCTACTTGCACAGTCTCTTTGAGAATCTGCAGATTCCTGGAGAGAAAGCCACTAGAGTGTGGAGTACGGGGAACCCTGGAGCTCTTGTCCTCCCAGTAGTCCTCCATACATTTACATATGTCCTCCAGACATTCATAGTAATTCGCCTGTAAGTGAAGTCAACTGCTCGAACCTCCAGAAGTTTCTGAATCAAATAAGCAGGTCTCTCCTGTGATTCTGTTTGTGCCTGTCTTTCTAGTTTTTTAGAAGCTGATTTATCCTGCGATTACAATTCTTTGATACATTTTTAAAATCACTGATTATTAGATAGGGCAGAAGCTGAATGCAACAATGCTAAGAATTCCCTAAGGAAACTGGACAGACTTAGATGTGACAGATGAGTATGATGAGGGTTCATAAAGTTAAGAGGAAAGCAGGAGAGCAAGCCTCTATCTTCATAGAGAAAATACACTGATTATTAAATTAAAATCACTGATTATTAGATAGTCAGACAATTCTTGATGAAAAGGTGGGGATGATAACTTTGAAAATATTTCCATGTTGGAGCAAACCCTTTAAGTACCCTAAGAGATCATCTTTTTTTTTTTTTTTTTTGAGTTGGAGTCTCACTCTGTCGCCCAGACTGGAGTGCAGTGGCCACTCCTGGCCACCACAACCTCGCCTGCTGGGCTCCAGCGATCCTTCCGCCTCAGCCTTCCAAGTAGCTGGAATTACAGGCATGCGCTACCACGCCCGGCTGATTTTTTGATTTATTGTAGAAGGAGATCATCTTTGACCTATTACTCAAAGCAACAATTTTATGTTGCTATATATAAGTTACATATTGTAACTGAATGTGCAGAGAGACAGAAGAGTGATCAAGCAGGACACTTGTGAGAGCATCTCATCTAATTCAATGTTCTTTCAATAAACCTGAAAGTAAGACTGCACAACAAAAGAGAGTTGGTTATTTCTCAAGTGCTCTCATGTTCTGGAGGATATCTCCTTGCCTGGGATGTAAGTAGTAGCTACGCTGGGCCCCTGCATTAAAATAAGAAATCTTATTCCTTAAACTCAAGACATAACAATAAGAAAGCTGTTTCCAGGTGAAGTGCAGAGGTAGAAAAGGAAATGGAGTTGTTCTCAGTTTCTCAGGATGTGCTGGACCTGAAGGACAAAGTCCCCTGTGAAGGGCAATGTTTGGTCTTTGGGGAGTTTACCTTGGCTCTGCTTTGATGAAGTTATGTCTGTGGGGGTAGAGTCAAGACGGTGCTTTATTTCCTTCTGCCCATATAATGTGCTTCAAAAAAAAAATTAAAATGAAAGTTCACTATGGATAGAATTGTATCCCTACAAAATTCTTATGTTGCACTCCTAACACCAGGAATAATTAAGGTAATTACTCTTTTCCTCACATATGGTGTCACTGAAGAGTAGAGAGGTGATGTGTAATTAAGGTAATTGAGGTTAAATTAGATAATATATGTAAAGACATAGTCTGAAAATATTGTTATCTTTAAAAGAAAGACTTATCCTTCTCTTTCTTTCTCTCTCACTGTGTTATATGAGAAGACATTTGACATTTGGTAGACTGAAGTCTACAAGCCAGGAAATATCCCTCACCACAAATTAAATCACATAGCATCTTGATCTTGTACATCCTAGATTTCAGATATGTCAGCCCCTCTGTCTATGGTATTTTATTATGGCGGCTCAAGGTGCCTGAGAGATATTTTGCCTTACACAATTTGTGGGACTGAGAAATTAAGTGCTTCTCTAACAAATAACAAATAACAACAATTTGTATATTATTTGAAACTGGGTGAAGGGCAGAAGCTGAATGCAACAATGCTAAGAATTCCCTAAGGAAACTGGACAGACTTAGATGTGACAGATGAGTATGATGAGGGTTCATAAAATTAAGAGGAAAGCAGGAGATCAAGCCTCTATCTTCATAGAGAAAATACACATGACAATCATCAGTATGTTTGTAGAAATATGGACATTAAAGGCAATTCTGGTGAGGTCTCATGTGGAAATGAGGACCACATTATTGGTAACTGGAGGGAAGAAACTAACAAATTGTTAAATTATTTATGTGATTTCTTTTTGTTTTCCTTTTCATTGTGAGATGTAGGACATTAGAGTGATAAAATTGGCTATCCAGCAGAGCTAGTTTCCAAGATAATGCAAGGAGTATTTTGTTTATTCCTGACTGCTTATAGTAACTTGTCAGAGAAAATAGAAAAGTTGAAGAAATTATATTTACCCAAAAAGGGTATACATATTTCTCACTTCAAAATTCTATAGTTTGTATACACATACACACACACATACACACACACACACATACACACACTCACACAATTACCTTGCCGTGCTAATTTTTTAAGGACAAAATATAGTTACATTAGTTATATTCGCAATGATGTACAGTCATCACAATTATATATTACCAAAAGCTTTCTGCTGCACCAATGGAAACTCTGCTTTCATTTTTTCCACTTTATATTCATCCAAATAGCACATCCATACAGGTAAAAGCCACAGGAACTTGCCCCAGGACTTTCCAAGTCTGAATTGGCATCACTTCTAACTTTTGCCTCAGTATTTCTAGTAAAGCTGTCCTCCCACTAGTCCATCATGTATCTATTGACTCTATGATATAAAAGTTTAAGATTTAGCTCAATTCCACATCAATTCCTTATTATTTAGGTCAATTCCACATCAATTCTTCTTATACAGCTACATAGCAACTTCCTTTTGCTTTCATTTACAACCTAGTAACATATTAACATGTACAGTATATGTTTTGCTGTACTTTGTGAATTTTGACTCCTGATTTTTTTAAGGTGAGTATATAAGCATCCTTAACCTTCTTTTCCATATTATTTTCTCTGTTTCTCAACTTCTGTTAACTCTACATCACTTTTACATTGTCATGAATGTTAATACAAGTATTCATTTATATAACAAAATGAGAAACCTCGTTTTGAAAAGGACAATGAGAACATTGCTGGAAAATATTTGTTAAGAAGATAATAACCGTGATTCATGGATTTAATCTATGATCGCAACAGAAATCATGAATTTATGGTGTTGACATATGAGGAATGGACTGCGGTTTGTGTTTTCACCATTACAGTTTATTTTATTTTATTTTTTTTTGAGTTGGGGTCTCGCTCTGTCGCTCAGACTGGAGTGCAGTGGCCGCTCCCGGCCACCGCAGCCTCGCCTGCTGGGCTCCAGCGATCCTTCCACCTCAGCCTTCCGAGTAGCCGGAATTACAGGCATGCGCTACCATGCCCGGCTGATTTTTTGATTTATTGTAGAGATGAGGTCTCGCTGCCCAGACGGGTCTCGAACCCGCGGGCTCAGGCAATCCACTCACCTCAGCCTCCCAAAGGCGTGGGATTACAGGCTGAGCCACCGAGCCCGGCCCACCATTACAGTTTTAAACCATCTATTCAGCCTCTTCCACTGGAGTTGGTGAATAAAGCTTCACCAGTAACCATGAACTATGGAAAATCCAGAAACAGAACAGATGAGGGAGAGTCTATGTGGGCTTAATTAGTTTTGGGCTCAGTGGTTGCAACTGTACCTGTGACTGGACCCTGGTGACAGAAAGGGTTATAGTAATTCCTGTGCTTATTTGAAGCATCCCCCTATGTTCATGTCTGAATCATGAGACACTCTCCTCTGGGATCTGCCACGCTAGAAGAGGGCCACATGATTCTAATTTTCTTAAGGCTGAGGTCATATATTCCTGAAGATAATTTTTAAATTGTGGCTGTTCGTGTATCCATGTAAATGTGTACTATAGTTTCTTCTGAGTGACTCATGATAGGCAAGTGGACATTGAGTTTTTATGCAAATAAGAGGATAAGTTGAGATCCCTGTTCATGGTGCTCTACTTGGGAGGAAGATGCTGGTTATATTCTCACAAATAAAAGTCCTCTACTTAGCATCCACCCTTCAAAATTCTCAGGGTCCTCTTATTTTAAGCAATTTCCAAAGTACGCAATCCTCATAAAGTGTGTTTACGCAAACCTAGATGGTATAGCTTACTACTCACCATGGCTATATGTTAAAGCATAATGACCCTAGGCAACAAACGTGTACCACATGTTAATGTAATAAATATTATAATATATTCTGACACTATGGTAGTTGTTGGTGTATCTAGAATATTTACGTATAAAAAGAAAGCAGCAAAAAATAGTAATATGATCTCATGAGGCTCCTGTTTTATATATCTTATCTTCCTGATAGAAATATCGTTATGTAGTGCATGACTTCATTCAAATCACTAAAGTATAGTGAAACAAACAAAAAAAACCTGCCAACAAAGAAGCTATCTGAGGTATAAGTGTTCTTTATAAATAAAGAATTGAGGGGAAAACAACCAGTCAGTAGTGGTATCTGATCATAAAACCAGGTGAAGTGAGGACCAATGGAAGGTCCAAACTTTACTGGTACAATAACCACTTATGTACTTAATCCTGAATTGCAACCTACATTTTTAAAATATTTTTTTAATTACTATGAAAATAAAAGAATGAAAATATTTAAGAAATTCCCTTCAAAGAGCATAAATTAAAGATCTAGCTGCTATACTTGTCTTATAAGGAATACCAAATGGTCTAAGCTAGATACTCAGAATAATGAAGAAGATGCTTCAGTTATACTCTAGCATCTGTCATATGATAGTTTTGCATAGAATTTTTTTCTTTCTTATTTTTTTTTTCTATTTCAAGTCCTATCTGTCTTTCCTCTTCTCGGTCTATTTATGTGACACATACTAGGTGAGAACATTAAAGACTTTTGAAAAAAATCCCCATCTTTTCTCAACCAAATATAGTGATCTCTCCAGAGGTTTTACTGACTTTCATTTCCATGGAATATAGTCTTTGTTCTTAGATAATTTCAACTGCTATTTTTATATACATATCCATCAATCAACCACACAGTCAATTCCTAATATACAGCAATTGGAATTAGAGATTCAGCATATGAATTGTTTAGTTAGATATGATACAGCTGATAACATAAGGCAAGGGGAGGTGAGAATACTTAAAATTTTGAATTTGTGAAGAAGATAGAATGACCAGATAGGAATAGGTTTTTTTAAAATATATATTTTATTTTAAAGATGAAGGGGTAAAATTTAGCATTAAGTATACAAGTGGACAACACACAGGTAAAGTTTGGGGCTACCGTGGGTCCCTACTTTGCCTAGTTTAAGATCAGATAATCTTATTGATGCTGTGTCTCCACTCCCACACCAGCAGTATCCCACTACTGCCAATCCCCTTCTTACAGTGTCATGGTAATTTTTCATAGCCCACTGATGAGTGAGAACATGTTGTAATCTGTGCTTTGTTTCTGTGATAGATTGCTGAGTACTATAGACTCAAAATCCATCCAAGTTGCTACAAAGTTCCTATATTTGTCCTTCTTTATGGCTATGTAATATTCCAGCATGTAAATGTGTGACTTTTTAATATATTTTTTATTTTGCATATGTGGGGAACAATACAGGATTAGGTATACAAGTGGACATAATACAGGTAATGTTTGGGCCTCAATTTCCTTCCCACTTGACCTTTTTTGAGATCAGGTACCGTTATTGTCCCCCATCAATATTCCACTACTGTCATCCCTTTCTTATACCTTTCTTATAGTATCATGGTAAATCTTCAGTGTCTGCTTATGAGTGAGAACACGTGGTACTCTGTTCTTTGTTTCTGTGATAGATCACTGAGTATTATAGACACTAAATATGTTAATTAAAAAACCTTAAATGACAGATATCATATCAATAGTAGAGAGATTCCCTGTCTTATTTCTTGTCTGCAGCAAGGATGTCAGAATGTAGAACTTTTATTAATTAAATAATTATGCAATTTTGCAGAGAGGTACGGTTTTGTTAGGGAAACAAAACCACTGATAAGTACAGGAAGCCATTTCTGTTCTTTCTGTGAATCTATTCCTGAGCTAGGCTTTGTGTGTACTGCATGCACCCTGGTGTCAGCAGTGACTCTTACGTCCATCTCCGTTCTGCCTCTCCTCAGGAAGTTTTATATCTTGGCCCACATTGAGGTTCCCTCACTTCATACAGTAATATGTGGCCATGTCCTTTGAGGTTACAGAATGCAGCTGCAGGGATAATTGGTTATTGACCTTGTTCATTGAGGTGGTGAGTCAACTCTTGAGGAATAGGTTCTATTTGGAACTCCTACTTTGGTAGATTTCTCTAATCCACTCCAGTCCTTTTCCTTGGTGCTGGCAGACCCAGTTCCACCAGTAACCACTGCTGATGGAGTAACCACAGACAGCACAAATGAAGAAGAGGGTCTCAGAAGGTTTCCTCCTTCCTGGGCCCCACTGCTGCAGTTGCACGTGGGATAGGACACTTGTGGACAGAAAGAACCTCAGTGAGCCCTATGCTCAGATACAGCATCTCAAACTTTCATGTTTGGATCCCTGAGACTCACATCTGGGAGTTGCCACCAAAAAGAGAAAGAACTACCCAGGGGTGCTTCATATTATTTTGCATGAGTTTCATAAATCTCAGAATGTATTTCCCAGTGGGAGCAGGACCCAGAACATATGTAAACCTGTGATGACTCCCTCTGCCTGTCCAAGTGAGAATTTGCATGTGGGAGGTGTCTTTGGATATAAATGAAAGGCATGAGATAGGTCCCAGTCTTCAGGGGTCATTCTGGAAAGAGGATGCTGGTTGTGCCCTCATAAACTCAGACCACTTTTTAGAGAGATTCTTTTTATTTTTTCTCTTTTTTTAACTTTTAATTTTTTTATTATAAAGAAGTAAGGTAAAATTTAGGGTAAGATATATAAATGTTCATTATGCAGGTATCCTTGTTGATGAGGTGTGCCCCCCTCCCCTGGCAATTTCCCTCAACTGCCAATCCCACCTCTCCATCCCCAGGAAGTCTCCCACTATAAGGGAAATGAGTCAGGAAATGTTCTAAAGGGCATGGTTAGGGAATTGAGTTTGGTCAAGTAAAATGGATGGCTTTGCCTATATACTCCAAGCTTCCTTCATCTTAACAATTTCAACATAAGCACTCATAAACCCATTGTCTTCAATATTGTCACATTCCCATTCAATCATGTGTGGGATTTGGGCACATGTAACAATCACATTGAATTCAGAGAAAGCTAGATCAAATTCACAATCATCATTAGGAAAAATATCAGTCATAATTGCAGGAAAAGTCCTCATTCGAGCATGTAGATAATTTAACTAATCACCAGATAGTGATCTTCACAAGACATTGTGAAACATGAGATTTCACTTATGACCTTCTGAGAAAGTAGTAGTCATATCTCCATTCCCTTCCACTTGTGACCCTGATCTCTCTATGATTCTGTTTGAAGGTTGTAGTTTGGGGTTGTGGTGAGAGCTTCATACATATACTAATAGGAGATCAGCACTAATTGGTATGTCTTCACTAATATTGGGTACTTTACCCTTTCTTGGAATCTGATAGAACCTCTGTGAGCCCTCCTCATTGAGAGCACAAGGAAAACAGGACTTGCCGTGCTGGTAGCACCTGCAATAAGGGACAGGTCAATGATGTTCAATCCCAGTGTCCTCAAACCAGTATTGACTAATTCAGTTTTATCTGTCTCTAAAAGACCTTTTTCTGTATTTGAATATGGGTTATTGCAAACTGAGCATTCAATATCTTTTAAGTGAATTAGATAGCAAATAATGTACTCCATGAATGTGAGTAACAAGAGAGTCATCAGAAGTTGGGTGATTCAGAGTAAGAGGAAATTCCTGGACAATTTTCTTAGAACTGGACCAGTGTGTTGACAACAGAGGGGATGAGATGGATGCAGCACCCTTAATCAGGTGATCTCCTTCCTAAACTGGTCACCTCTGGACCATTTGTTTGAACAGATGTTGGCATCAATTATAGCATCCATATGACAAATACGTCACCTTAATGCACCCCCCATTTTTTGATAGAAGCTTGGTAAAGGTGATTTTAAGAGGTATGGCAAGAGCACTATGGAATAACTGGTGTAGGCCAGATGTTATTCCAGTCATTCTGGTCACAGTAGTGTTCATCATGGGGAAATTAACTTGCCATCTATGCTCTAGAATTTGAGAGTTTTGTGACCTAAAATGTGCATTTCATTTTCATTCACATTCTTTCTAACATTTGTGGAAATATGGTTTTTTTTAATTTAAGCTCTCTATTAGTGAGTAGAAATATCTCATTGTGGTTTATATTTTCACTTCTGTAATGACCAATATTTGTCCAGATTCTTCTTTGATAAGCATGTGTTCAAATCATCTGACCATCCTTAATTTGAGTAATCATATGTGTGTTACTTCGCTTTTTTTGTTTTACGTATTTTTATTATTGAGTTGTGTTTTCTGTACACTCGGAATACATAAATATTATGACATATTTTCTCATAGTGTTTTAGTTCAATTGCAGGTGATTCTTTCATTTTGAGAAGGCATCATTTGCAACATTTGTCATAAATAATCAATCCCAATATTGCCTTTTTTTTGTCATTTGTACTTTTGGTTTTCTGAGCCACAAGTTATCATCTATCCAAGTCCAAACACTTTTATGTTTTTTTAGATTCCTGCAATAAAGGACTTACACATATTTGTTTTTCACATATGAAGTGATATCTGTAGACAGAGTCAATCTAGTTCTACCTCTTTGTTTTCCAGGGTCATGTACAGTTTGCCAAGAAGCCACATTTTTGAAAAGAATTATTTCATCTCCATTGAATATTATGACGACTTTGCTGAAAATAAATTGATTTTAGAAATTTACTTCTAATCTTTCTACACTTTTTATCAATCTATATCTGGCTTTATTCTAGCATTACCCGATCTTCATTACTGTAACTCAGAACAGGTTATAGCATTAGGAAATATGAGTCATTGCCATACCCATTATCTCCAATGTATGCTCTCCTCATATTGTATACTTTTTCTCAGCAATATAGACTCAGCTCAAATGCCACTGAGCGCCAAACTCAAGCATATCCTATTGTTTTAAACATAACAGTAACAGACAGGTGTCTAGATATTTAAACCTGCCTCCTGTGCATGTTCTGTGAGACCACACCAGGCTCTGCTAGCCATAAATAAAAAGAACTCTGGGGCTAAAAAGAACATGATTGCTGCTCTTCAGAAAACTGTGACTCAGAATTCCCTACAAGATCTTGAAAACCTTCACTTGGGAAAGTAAGTTCTCTCCTTAATCTTCCCCCTGAAATCCCAGCAATTCACCTTCAATGGTGTTGCTTCTAAACCTTCATGGATAGTCAGATTTTTTTCATATATATTTTAGAATAAAAAATTCATTTCTGCATTAAAGGAGGAAAGATTGTTAAAGAGGTTGAATTAAATCTGTAGATTACCTAGGGAAATAACACCATCTAAACATTACTAAGTCTACTGATCCATGAACACATGAACATGAAATTAATTTAAATTTACTAAGGTTTTATATTAATTTTAGCAATGATTTATAATTTTAGTTACACAGTCTTGCCCTTATTTTGTAAAATTGTCCATGAAGAATATTATAATTATAATTAAAATTACCAGTTTGATGCTATGAATTAAAAATATTTATTTTAATATTCAAGTTATTTATATTATTGTTGTGTAGAAAAATTATTGAATTTTATGTGTTTACATGGTATTCTGCAGCTGTAATTTTTGATAAGAATTATGTTTAAATCAGGTAATATTTCTAAATTTATTTATCTTATCTAATTTGTCTTTTCTATGTCATTTGAACTTCCATAACTTTTTTAGAAAGACTCTGTTTGTCTATTACCTCAAAGAATCCTGTTGCTATTCGTTTATACTTCTGTTAAATCAACAGATAATTAGTGGAAAACAGACATCAAACCGATATTGAGATTTCTGATCAGCAACTGTAGCATTCCTAGATATCAATTAATTAATTAATTTCTAAACAAATACTGCAGAGTGTTAAGTTTTAAATGTTCTGCACTCAAGGAACACCCATTTTGTAGGTGAACATATTGGTTTGCTTTTTTCACAGTGAATACCACTTACCAAGGAACAATGTGAATTGACTTTGTAAGAAGGTTTAAGAAGGGACTTAGATGGTGATTCTTCAAAATTCTCAGGAATAGTCAGATATTTTTATTTCCACATACATTTTGTGATAAAATGGACTTGTGTTAGATTTTTCAAAAGACATTTCAGGAAGGAGACTTCATTAGTCAGCGTTCTTCATAAAGACTGTACCAGTAGGAGATAGATGATAGATAGATAAATAGATATATAGATGATAGATAAACAGATGATAGATAATTGATAGATGATGAATAAATGATGATATATAGATTGATACTAGATAGATTTTAGGTAGACAGATTATAAGTAGATGATAGTCAGATGGTAGGTATATAGAGGATAAAGAGATAGACAAGTAGAAGTGAAAGAATTTATTAGGAAAATTAGCAAATGTGATGGTGAAAAGTCCCATGATAAACTGTGTGAAATATAGAGGAACAAAGAATTGTGTAGTAATGGCTCAGACCCAGTGAAAAAGCCCGAGACCAAGAGAAACAGTTTGAAACCAAAGAACTGAAAACCCAGGCCAACACTGATGCAATTCCTTAAATTCAAAGACCCCACAAAGCCTTTGTCAGACCTGGAGTTGGCAAATACTTTTTCCCAGTCTGTAGGCTGTCTCCCTGCGCTCTTGATGGTTTCTTTGGCTTTGCAGAAGCTTGTTAGTTTAATAAGGTCCCATTTGTCTATCTTCTCTCTTATGACCTGTGGGTTTTGGGTTTTATTCAGGAATTGGATGCCAGTTCCAATTTCCATGAGGGTATTTCCTCCCTTTTCTAAGGTTCTTATGGTTTGAGGTTTTACATTTAGGTCTCTGATCCATTTGGAGTTAACCTTTTTGCATGGTGATTGATAGGGGTCCTGTTTCAATCTTCTGCATGTGTTCAGCCAGTTTTCCCAGCACCATTTACTCAAGGAACTCAAACGTCCTGAAAATAAAAAAAACAAACAACCCCATTATAAAATGGGCAAAAGATATGAACAGACACTTCACAAAAGAAGACATCCGAGCAGCCAACAAACACATGAAGAAATGCTCTACCTCACTAATCATCAGGGAGATGCAAATTAAAACCACACTGAGATACCACCTAACTCCAGTCAGAATGGCAATTATCAACAACTCAAAAAATAACAGCTGCTGGAGAGGGTGTGGTGAAGAGGGAACACTTCTACACTGTTGGTGGGAGTGTAAACTAGTGCAACCTCTGTGGGAAGCAGGGTGGTAATTCCTAGAAGCTCTAAAAATCGACCTTCCATATGACCCTGCAATCCACCTACTAGGAATATACCCTGAAGACCTCAAATCTCTCTATAAAAAAGATACCTCCACATGTATGTTTATCGCAGTATTGTTCACAATAGCAAGAACCTGGAAACGACCATGCTGCACATCAAAAGAGGACTGGATTTAAAAAATGTGATACATATACATGATGGAATACTACGCAGCCACAAAAAAGAACAAAATCATGAATTTCGCAGCAACCTGGATGGAACTAGTATCTATAATACTGAGTGACCTCTCACAGAAAGAAAGCTTCGAGTATCACATGTTCTCACTCATATAATGAACCTTGAACATCCAATGTAATACTATAAAAAAATGACTGATGGTACTGGGAAACTATTGGGGGAAGGGGATGGGATTAACAGTCGCAAATATCTGTCTGGGGATGGGGAAACACCACTTATCAACAGGGTGCCTGAATGAAACGTAATTGTACACATAACCCTTAACTGTACCCCACAAAATCATAATAAAAAATATTGATTAATATAAAAAAGACCCCACAAACTGGAGTTCTTATGTCCAAGAACAGAAGATGGGTGTTTCATCTC
>NW_007259355.1:18101-20858 GCF_000164805.1 Carlito syrichta
AATTAAATCTGTAGATTACCTAGGGAAACAACACCATCTAAACATTACTAAGTCTACTGATCCATGAACACATGAACATGAAATTAATTTCAATTTATTAAGGTTTTATATTAATTTTAGCAATGATTTGTAATTTTAGTTACACAGTCTTGCCCTTATTTTGTAAAAGTGTCAATGAAGAATATTATAATTATAATTAAAATTACCAGTTTGATGCTATGAATTAAAAATATTTATTTCAATATTCAAGTTATTTATATTATTGTTGTGTAGAAAAATTATTGAATTTTATGTGCTTACATGGTATTCTGCAGCTGTAATTTTTGATAAGAATTATGGTTAAATCAGGTAATATTTCTAAATTTATTTATCTTATCTAATTTGTCTTTTCTATGTCATTTGAACTTCCATAACTTTTTTAGAAAGACTCTGTTTGTCTATTACCTCAAAGAATCCTGTTGCTGTTCATTTATACTTCTATTAAATCAACAGATAATTAGTGGAAAACAGACATCAAACCGATATTGAGATTTCTGATCAGTGACTGTAGCATTCCTAGATATCAATTAATTAATTAATTATGACAATTATCAACAACTCAAAAAATAACAGCTGCTGGAGAGGGTGTGGTGAAAAGGGAACACTTCTACACTGTTGGTGGGAGTGTAAACTAGTGCAGCCTCTGTGGGAAGCAGGGTGGTGATTCCTAGAAGCTCTAAAAATCGACCTTCCATATGACCCTGCAATCCCCCTACTAGGAATATACCCTGAAGATCTCAAATCACTCTATAAAAAAGATACCTCCACATGTATGTTTATCGCAGTATTGTTCACAATAGCAAGAACCTGGAAACGACCATGCTGCCCATCAAAAAAGGACTGGATTAAAAAAATGTGGTACATATACATGATAGAATACTACGCAGCCACAAAAAAGAACAAAATCATGAATTTCGCAGCAACCTGGATGGAACTAGGGTCTATAATACTGAGTGACCTCTCACAGAAAGAAAGCTCCGAGTATCACATGTTCTCACTCATATAATGGACCTTGGACATCCAATGTAATACTATAAAAAAATGACTGATGGTACTGGGAAACTATTGGGGGAAGGGGAATGGGATTAACAGTCGCAAATATCTGTCTGGGGATGGGGAAACACCTCTTATCAACAGGGTGCCTGAATGAAATGTAATTGTACATCTAACCCTTAACTGTACCCCACAAAATCATAATAAAAAGATTAATTAAAATAAAAAAGACCCCACAAACTGGAGTTCTTATGTCCAAGAACAGAAGATGGGTGTTTCATCTCCAAAACAGAGAGATAATTTGACTTCCCTCTGCCTTTGACTTTCATCAGGCCCCAGCTGACTGGATTAAGACCTCCTCCCACTGAAGTGAGTTGATCCCTATTCAGTCCACAGGACAATCTCCTCTACAAAACCAGCAGAGACACACACTGGAATAATGCTTTGGTAGCTCTGTAGGTATTCCTTAATCCAGTTGAGTAGAGACCTAAAATTCCATCACAGGAATTTTCTTTGGAATTCAATACACTAAGTGGTCGAAAATCAAAGATCTGGTTTTGGTAAAACATCATTTTATATAATGTATTTTATAGTCCACAAAGCAATTTCCTTCATTTGCTCTTTCTACATTCATAATTTTAAGTCATACAACAGGTTATCCACATTGTCCCTGTCACTGTCTCAGTCTCAGCATATCTCCTTTCTCCCTCGGGGGTTCTGACACACTCAGTATGTGTGTTTTTACATTGTGTCTCTCACAAAGTAATACACTGTTATGTCCTCAGGTCTTAGCCTGCTCAGCTCCATGTAAGCTGTGCTCATGGATGTGGTGACTGTTCATGGAGACTGCCCTGTATCTTCTGTGAATAACCTATGCTACCAGTGCCAGTGTTGACATATAACATTCACTCATGCCTTTGCCCAGGAGACTCTCACAGACAGTGGATGTTGTAGCTGGTGAAGGTGTATCCAGAAGCCTTCCACACTTCAGGCCAAGACTGCACCAGCTCGGCCTGGAAGTAGACACCTGTGGAGAGGGGACAGGGAATTCTGGTGCTCTGCAGCTGGCCCTAGACCTTTCTGAAACCTGGATTCTTGAGACTTCATAGCTGAATCAGTAGCCAGCAAGAAAAGCAGCATTAGCCCACTTCAAGCTTAATGGGATTTGAACTCAGTGGCTCTTTGTGCCCAGTGGGGTGATGCCTTTGCTGAGTGTGTCAGAGAGCCTTATCTTTCCACTCTATGAGCCATCATGATTTGAATATGAGGATATCTCTTTAATCTTCCCCAGTCTGGTTGAGGTGTAAATAACCAAATAACACAGAGGACAATTCCACCAGATATGTGGTCTGACCCACTAATATTTGGCGCAGGTTTCCTGCCTGCTCATAGCAGGTGTCCCTCCATAATGATCTTGATCCTGGTAACGAGTCCAGCTGTCTATGTTTTTAAAATAGTCACACAGATCCATGGAACACTATAGAGAGCTCATATATGTATCCATACTTTTACAGTAAACTAATCTTTTACAAGCATGTGAAAAATACACAAAGAGGAAGAATAGTCTCTCCAACAAATTGTGTCAAAACTGGGCAGCCTTATGTAGAAGAAATCAATTTTATCTTATAAAATATACAAAACTCAAGTAAAAATGGAGATTCAGCAATTAAATATAAGATCTCCATCTAGAAACTTATAAAAACATAACATAAAAAAGCTGCCTGG
>NW_007259356.1:0-24577 GCF_000164805.1 Carlito syrichta
TGCGGGGAAACTTTAGGAAGCACCGAAAATTCAACTGTTAAAACAAATAATATTTTAATGCAACTTAAAAAAAAATCGAAATTAATGTAAAAATCCATGATGTCCAAAGTATCAAAACTGTAAAGAAGACGTGAACCGACAAGGTGCAATTGGAGTGGGGACGTGGGGCGAGCCACGGGGTGGGTGGGATCTGTCCTGAGTCACCTCACCCACCTCACTCCATACCCGCCTCAGTCTCCCTATCTCGTGGGGCCCCAGTAGCTGCTTAGTATCCTCGAGTGCCCTGGGCCTTTGCACGTGCCGTCCCCTTTGCCCGGAGTTCTGTGCTATCTTCCTTCTGCTGTACACCTGGATCCTTTAAAGGTCCTCTGAGCCTCGGCTCTGGCAGCCCTTCCCTGACTCCCAGGCCAGGTAAGGAGCCCTTCTCTGCCCCACTCCTGGCTGCTTGCACAACCCTAGCACCATCCCCCAGTGTGGCGCGTGGGGCTGTGACTGCCATGCCCTGCTGGCCTCCGGAGCCATGTGGTGAGACCCTTGGGAGCAGAATGGCAACGCGTTCATTTCTGCATCCTTCAAGCTGGCCACGGAGCCTGGCACAGATGGTTTTCCACCATCTTTGATTGAACGAATGGACACGTGAAAGAATACGTGCGTGTGGGTGACATCCCGTGTCAAGGAAAGCCTAAAAATGTCTGGTTCCTCAGGCCCCGATGGATCCACACAAACCAGCACCGCAGAATAAATGCTGCAGCGTTTTGGTCCAGCAAAGAGATTCTAGTGGTTTCTGAAAGTCTTGGCAGTAGAATGTGGCCTATACTTTTAAAAAACACTCTTTTTTCAGGATGAAAGCCCTTTGACATACTCGAGAAGACAAAGTGGGACGGGAGAGATGCTGCTGGCCGGTCCTCTCCAAATAAGGCAAAACTCCACTTTCCCTTATTTTTAGCAACAATTTTCCCAACTGCGAGAGGCACGCGTCCGTGCACCGGCCTCCCAGAAACCCACCACCTTCCAGAAAAGCTTCCGCAAGTCACAAAGCGTCCTATGGGCAGGAAGACACAGGCCCTCTTAGGGAAGAGGCCCCCACCCAGTCTGAAGTCCCCCATTGGGGTCCTTCTCCACAACAAGTCCCCAGACAGCGCCGACGACGGGGTAAGCCTCGCTCTGCTTCACTGGAGCGACCCAGCTCTCCGCAAACTCCGGGAAAAAGGCAGTTGTGCACTTCCCTGATGTTTGGAGGCCCTGACATCATAGCAGCCACGAAAAGGCATGTTCCCTGGAAAGTCTGACTCACGCCGAAGAGGAAAGAGGCTAGCCGCTCACGGTCGGGAGGCCCACCCGCAGCCCAGCCACCCGCGAAGTGGGAGGGAGACAGACACTGGAAACCCTCCCCGTTACTGTCCATGCATCGCCATTGTCATCCCTGCAGATGGGGGGCTGGTCGCGGTACCCCGGAGCCAGAGCTGCCTGCGATGCAGCACGGAGCCAGACGCCGGGGCCCTCTGCTGGCAGAGCCGGGAGCGCTCCGTGCCGGTGGCTCATCCGCGAAATGGGGGTAGCGTCGGGATGAGCTCACCGACATAAAAGCCAGCGGGCCCGCTGCCGCGCCGTCTCTGTTTCCAATATGACTTTTACGGCCTCCAAGATGGTGTCTCCTTGCGATCCTTCTCTGCCATGGGCTCGTTTTTTCTCCTCCGCATTTGGCTAAGAACAATTTGTTCTTCCTGCATTTGTCAAGCGGCTCGACACTCCTGACGCCCATCCGTGCTCTTGCCAAAGACGAGCATGGCACCCCCCACTTGTCTGTCACCACACACAGACGCCCTCCTCGTGGGGTGAACGCTGCGTTTGAGTGGAATATCACAGAGACCCTGGCGCGACTAGCTGGCCTGGGTCAGGGCGGGAATGGGGCCCAGGAGCGGGCCCGAGTGTCTTTCATGACGTGCAGAGCGAGAGGGGCCGCCGCCCCCGTGGGCAGATGTGCACAGCTGTGAACGAAGCCCCTCACGCCGCGCCCAGCACCCAGAAACGAGCCCCTTGAACGCTTCCTGGTGGAGCCGAGACGTTTTTTTGTGGATCGTGCCTTTGAACTAAGGTCATTTAAGTATACAACAGATGTTCCTCGGAGGGAAACAGACTTATAAAGTCGGGAACACAGAGGGGACCGCATGCTTTACTGGGGGTGGCTCATTAAGCGCAGAGCCGTTTAACTCCTTTCAATGTGAAGCAAAACAATGACGCAATGCTACGTGCAATAAAAACCTGCCAAAACAACCAGCCTGGGCAGTGGAGGTCCTTTCAGTCACTCTTCCTTTAAAGATAAACCGAGGGCACAAGCAGCAGACAGACATTTCTGGCTTCGCTGTGGGGTTGAAGCCGCCTCAGCAGCTCCAGGCAGGATGGCCCAGGACTGCGGACCTGTGGACGGAGGGAGGGAACAGGCTTGCAATACAAAGGCAGGAAGCTCATGGTCTGAGTGGTCTCCTGGCCATGCTGGTCTTCATGGGTGGAATGAGGGGTCGCCTGGGAGGTGAGGTTGGGGGTGACTGGTCAAGTCCCACCGCCCGACGGGCCAGCACAGTCTGCTCTCACGTGTGAGAATCCACCACAAGAGCGGTCGGTCAGACCACAAATATTTATCAAGAGTCCACTGAGTGTCCATGGAGCCCGGCATTGCCTTCTTCAGGTCCCCTTCAGAACCATGATAGGACTCCTGCCGCAAGGCAAAAGAAGACAGGACTTGAGTTCAGAGAGCTCGAAACCTGACTCCTAGCCCCAGCGCTGATCAGCTGTGTGACCTTGGACAAGGCCCTCCCTCAGCCTCTCTGAGCTGTGGTTTTCTCCATTCACAGCATGGAGGCGGCCACACTGACAAGATGGGACTGGAACCAGGCTTGAGTGAAAGAATGGGTGAAAACACCCCAGGAGGGTTGCTGGCCCAGAGCGGGTTTGTGCTGTCCTCCTCAAGGGAGGCCAAGGCAGCGTCCCGCATCCCCGCCTTCTGGGAGATTCGGCAAGTCCATGCGCACGAACGGCCGGTTTGCCCCGGCCGTGGGAAAGCACCACCCTCGGGTGCTATGGAGACTGAGCAGAAGGTGGTCGCTGCTGAGTGGTCAGGGCGGGCTCCTGGAGCAGGAAGCCTTGACTGAACTGGGGCTGGCCGACCTTGGAAGGGGAGAGGAGGGCAAGCTGGTGGGATGGATGCAGTAAATAAAGGGACACCGGAACCCTGAAGGCGGGTCTGGGGCCAGCGGGGAGGCGGCCAGTCTGCAGAAGCTCGGTGCTTGGTGTGTGACAGGTGGGCTCAAGACTGGCTCAGAAGTGGGAGGCAGAGGCTGAGGGGCCTTAGCTGCCCAGGCCAGTTTGTCTGGAGGTGGCAGGGGCTGCGGCCGTGCTTGGAACTAAGGAACACTGAGAACATTTGCATTCCAAGAAGAAGCGTCCGTGCCCTGAATGGAAAAACCTGGCACACTCCCCACTCCTGGGCTCACTGCCGTCGTTGTCCACCAATCTCAGCCCGGAGGCCAGGAGCCCGTTGAA
The DNA here is from genome assembly GCF_000164805.1 of Carlito syrichta. NCBI lineage: Eukaryota > Metazoa > Chordata > Mammalia > Primates > Tarsiidae > Carlito > Carlito syrichta. The sequence goes on from NW_007259356.1 coordinate 3,541, forward strand.
AAACCGGCTCTGACGCTCTGGCGATGGAGTGAGGAAGGTGTGCCCCGGGGTGTTTGTTCACGGTGACCTGAGAGCACGTCTCTCTCTGCTTTTGATTGTAAGACAGATGCGGAGAAAGGGCTCGCCGTGAATGTACAGTGACTGTCCATCTTTGCTGCCCCTGTGGCGGGAGTTTGTGGGGCTGGACCCTCCTCGGCGGCCTCCTGGCTACCCTGTGTACACTGTCCTGAGGGGTCTCTGGTGACCCTGTGGGACCCTGGATCAGAGTCTGAGAGCTGCAGCTGAAGAGTCCAGCCGCCAAGCCCTGGCCTGTGGGGAGAGGGACGAGGCCTAGGTGGGCCTGGCTGCACAGATCTGGGGTCTGAGGTGCAGCAGGAAGCAGTGACCTGTGGGTTCCCCTCTGCACCCTTCTGGGCAACGATGCACATCTGAAACGTCTGAATGTTTGGGCAGGGGCTTGGCAAGCTGGACTCACCCCGGAAGAGGGCCAAAGAGCTCCTGAAATGACAAGTCATTGAGATCGTCCAGTACTTTCTTTTTTGAGTCGGAGTCTCACTCTGTCGCCCAGACTGGAGTGCAGTGGCCGCTCCCAGCCACCGCAGCCTCGACCTGCTGGGCTCCAGCGATCTTTCCACTCAGCCTTTCAAGTAGCTGGAACTACAGGCGCGCGCTGCCATGCCTGGCTGATTTTTGATTTATGGTAGAGACGAGGTCTCGCCAAGTTGCCCGGGTGGGTCTCGAACCCATGGGCTCACGCAAATCACCCACCTCGGCCTCCCAAAGCTCAGGATTACAGGCTGAGCCACCCAGGCCAGCCTTGTCCAGGACTTTCTAAAGTCACTGAGGTGCCAGGGGTAGGAGGCAGGTGTGCCCCAGGGGTGCGACTTCCTTCTTGGTCTGCATTTAGAGCCAGTTTGGATGCTCAGCCATGGTGACTGACTCGGACCGAGTCCCACCTCTGCAGGACAGGGAAAAGCAGAGAGACGGCAGGCTGGCCTTCTGCTGACCTCGGGGAGGGCCTGTTTCTGTCCTCAGGCAGCTCCATCCCACCGGCCCAGGGGAGCCCCCAGAGCAGTCAGGCTATAATCCCTTGGTAAGTGCTTTGGGAGGCTGAGGCGAGTGGATGGCCTGAGCCCGCGGGTTCGAGACTCACCCCGGCAACTTGGCAAGACCTCGTCTCTACAATATATCAAAAATTAGCCGGGCGTGGTAGCGCGCACCTGTAGTTCCAGCTCCTTGGAAGGCTGAGGCTGAAGGATCGCCGGAGTCCAGCAGGTGGAGGCTGCGGTGGCCGGGAGCGTGTCACTGCACTCCAGCCTGGGCGATGGAGTGAGACTCCAACTCAAAAAAAAGAGAGAGAAAGGGAATGTCGGTTCCCACTGCTTCCTGACAGCTGCCCACACCCACGCTCCAGCCACATAGACCTCCACTTCCCACCCTATCCACACCCTGCCTCCGAGCAAGCCTCGAGTTCGGCCGCCCCCTCCACAGCCACCGTCACCTCTCACCCAGAGGATGGCAGCGGTCTCCTCACCGGGCTCCCTCTCACGTCCACCCTTTCCACGGAGCAGCCAGGGCGACCGTTCGAAGAGCAAAATGATTAGGCCAGAGACGGCCTCCGGGCCTGCTTGGCACACCACCACCTTGCGCGGAGCCCTGTCACCTTCATCACAGCCACGTCACAGAGGGGAAACCGAGGCACAGAGTGAGTAACAGCTCACCGGAGACTACTCCGTCGTCTGCCACAGAGCCTGGACCGGAAGCGGCTTGTCGGGGTCCAGAGTCCGTGCGGGAATCGCCGCTGGGTCCTGACTCGGTCAAGGCTGTGACTCCCCACGTGCCCGCTGTTCCCGCTCACCTTGGGCTGCTCGGAGGAGCGTCCAGGCCTGGCCAGCCCTGCGGACCCGCCTAGACCCCAGCCCTGCTCTCTCTGGAGCCGTTCCCCCTGGCTCACGCCTCCCTGGCCAGCCGGGACTGGGGGTGCTGGGTGAGACACAGACGTCGGTTAAATCTGGCCTCAGATAGGCAGCGGCTTTGGTGTGCTTGTAAACATCCTATGCGATACTTGGGATATGTGCATGCTTACAAAGGATTCACTGTTCATCTGGAAGCGAGTCGCAGCTCCCGTGTGTGTGTGCGTGTGCTGGAGAGTCTGCACCTCGGCCTGGAGTGCCCCGCTCCCCAGTTGCCGCACGTCCCATCTCAAGGCCTTCGCTGCCCTTCCTCCTGCCCACGATCTTCTTCTCCTTCTTGTGTTTTGTGTTTTAGCTCAGGGTCACCTCCTCCAGGCAGCCTTCCCTGACCACCGACCTCAAGTGGGCTCCCTACTATTCTCCCTCCCCGCCGCCCGCAGTCTGTAAAGACACGTTTCACCTCCATTGAGCCTGCCTCCCTGTGGCTGTGAGCTCTCCCAGGGCAGGAGCCATGACGGCTTTGGCTGTCACGGATGCCCAGCGCCTGAGAGAGCCAGGCCCACTGCATTGTTATGTCCGTCAACGCTGCTTCTTCCTCTGCCCGTGCTGGTCCCCGTCCTGGAAGCCCTGGGTCTCCCCTCCCTCCATCTCCCACCTGCTCTTACTGTCCTCTCCATCTGGTGGATTCTTGTTGGTCGATAAGCCTAGGTGAGTTTATGCTAGGCCGGGTGAGTTTCCAGGGTAGGAAGACACATTGGAAGAGTGAGCTCAGGGGCCACGTGCCCGGGATGTCCAAGAGGACGGCCCGGGCGCCATGCTGTGGGGACAGTCCCTCCCGGGAGACGGCTACATGGACTGCCCTCAGCTTCACCCCAGGAAGAGCTAACTCCTGCCCCGTTCCCGGACAGCTGCGCACAGACCTCAACCATGAGGAGTTCTTGTGAGCCCTCCGCCTCATGACTCCCCAAGGGTAGAGGCTGTCTTGTTCCTCTTCATATTCCCAGTTTAGCCCGTGTCTGTTGATCCCTTGGGATGCTTTGGGCGGCAGGTAACAGGATCCACGACTCAAACTACTGGAGTCAACAAGGAAATGTCTTCTGTCACACAACGGGAAGCCTGGAGGAAGGGTGGGTGAGCCAGCTGCTCATTGCTGGCATCAGAGACCCAAGTCTCTCTGCCTCTCTGCTCTGTCGTCCTCCACATGGGTGCCATGCTAAGGGTGGTTCCCCTGAGATCATAAGGTGGCCACTGGTGGTACTTGGGTCTGTGCGCCTCTCTGTTCTCACCCAGCATGAGAAGACGAGAGAATCCATTCTTCCGACCCTGGCACATGCATCTTCATCCTTAGTCTGAAAGGGACAAGGACCTGCTCTGGACCATGGACCTGTGCCAGGGAAATTCCATGTTCTGATTAGCTTAGGACAGAGGTTTCTAAACATTCTTGGTAACGGCATCCTTCGTGCCTCAGTGATATTTCACATCATCCTAGGTCAAGAGAAATACCCAACACTTCCATTTGCTAGGCAGCTAGGTACAAAAAATGTATTAAGTACGTCCCAACAACTTAGTAGCCATTTGGAAAACTGAAAGAAAAAGAATCCTTTTATAGCCTTGCAAATGAGCCCCAATTGCTTGTCAGTGGGATATGTGTGTTTGTGGGCGCCACCGGGATGTGGCAGTGAGTTCACACCAGCACCCTGGGGTGCCTCGGCGCACCCTCTGGGAACCAGGAGTTTAGGGCCAAGACCGCGCCTCTTGGAAGCTTGGCATAAGGGAGACCGGTCTCTGGATGCAATTAGGGTTCTGCCAGGTAGGAAACAGGATCCACTGAAGTGGGCATGAGTAATTATTGACTGAATGTTGAATGTCAAGGCCATCCAGAAAGGAAAAAAAAATACCTTCTAGCCCTTGCTTCTTCCTGCCCCTAAGTAAGAACTAGCAAGAGAGATGGCTTGGTTCAACACATCAGGAACCAGCTCCGATGTTCTGAGCCTCCTTTGTGCCAGGCGGTGAAGCCTGTGGTCCTTATTGGAAACAGGAGCTGCAGAAGACTTCTCTTCACGTGGGCCTGGTCCCTAATTCACTTGATTATTTTAGTCACATGTCCTGGCTGTGCTCAACCTCGGTTTCTGGTTGAGATCTATAAAATGCCAATCATCACTCCCACCCGATCTCTGCCAACGGGGACATCCCGTCCTGGAATCGCGGGTTTGCTGCTGAGCAAAGCTGACTGAGGCTGAGGGAGAACCATAGGCAGGCCGTGCTGGCCAGAGTCACGGCCTCTGCCTCCTGAGATCCTGGGCAGCCCTGACCCCAGCCCTCTCAACCGGGGAGATTCCGGCCTGGCCTGATGGTGGATGCCAAGCTTGGGGCTGGCTCCTGACACAGAGGCACGTTGCTGGTCACGGCTTTTTCTCTCCATCCTCATCCCAGAGAGAGGACTCTGTCCTGGTTTTCCCTGACCCGCTAGCACCCGGAGCAGGCGTCTGGTTTCTGACTCCCCATGGGCCCCCAGAAAATGTCTGCAGGGTGAGTAACCAAGGCCCTCCCGAGTCCAGGTCCATTCCTCCTTGGACTTATCAGAGCCTGCGTCCTTGTCCCCCAGCAAGCTGCGTTCAGACAATCGCTTTCCAGAGATTACGTTCCCAAGCCTCTGGCGGCCAGCACTTTGATAACCACCTGGCGGAGTGGCCTTCAACTCTCCTCTGGTGCGGCATCGTGTTTCAGAGCCGCCCTGCCTGAGGGCCGCATAACCGGACCTCTGGTCAGACAAAGAGCAAGTGGGGAACTGCCTGGGCCAGACAGAGGTAGGGCAAGGCCATGGCCAGATAGCTCGGCCACAGGGGGCTGCCAGTGCGTTCTCTCTCCCCTGACGCTGTTTACAATAACCGCAGAGACTCTTTCAGTTGTTTTGATGTTCATAATCCAAAGAAAGCAAACGCCACAGCAGCAAACCCCGTAGGAAGTATTTACTTTGTGCCAAACATGGATTCAACATTTAAAAAAAATTTTGTTTTATGGGTGATCTCTCCCAGAAACAAAGATCTGAGCATCACATGTTCTCACTCATAAGTGGACCTTGAACAACTACCGTAATACTCGAAGAAAAGGATTGACAGTGGTGGGGGCTATGGGGAAGGGAGGGCCAGGGAAGGGCAGGGAGGTGAGATTAAGGGTAGTCAATATCTGTTTGGGGAAAGAGGGGCACACCTCATCAACAAGGGTATCTGCACAATGAATATTTGTATACCTAACCTAAGGGTATACACAACTGTAAAATAAAAAATATATATTAAAAAAAGATGTGGGGTACAATTCAAGGTTAGGTATACAAATGGTCACGGTACAGGTAAAGTTTGGGCCTCCCTTTGGTCCCCACTTCACCTGGTTTGAGATCGGGTACCCTTATTGATGTTACGTGCCCCTCCTTCCCTGGTAGTGTTCCACTACTGCCAATCCTTTTCTTATAGTACTCTGACAACTGTTCAGGGTCTGCTTATGAGTGAGAACATGTGGTACTCAGTTCTTTGTTTCTGTGATAGATGACTGAGTATTACTTTCAGTCCTTAAGATCATCTGATAGGTGATTTAATTTCCTTTGTTCCCATTTTATAGATTATAAGATTGAGGCTTAGGCCAGTTCAATGCTCATGGTGCTGGCTTGTGCAACGCCAGGGCTTGAACCAAGGCACGCTGACGCCATAGTCTGGACCCCTGGCTCCTACACGGCCAGACTGCCTCACAGGCTGGGGGGTATTAGGGATCCTCTATTTCAAGACTGCTGATTGACAAAGATTCCAAGGCTGGAGTTCACCAGCTCCCTGGTGACAAAGGTTCTGGAACCTGGTCTTCCTAGCTCCCAGGCCTAGAGCTCTATTCAGAGATGTTCCAAGTCTTTTATTTTGTGGGGAAGGTGGCCTTTGGGGGTGGAGAGAAAGGAGACAGTTGGGCACCTGGAAATCCCTGAATTGATCATGGAGACAAGATAACAACTTGAGCCGCAAGGTCTGCGGCTGAGGCATTCTCTGTCACAGGCACTGAGACCGCGTGCTGACGTTTCTGTTTATCAAGTGTAACCTGGCTCAGTCCGCCCAGAGGCGATTGGGCAACAGAGACCAGGAGCCTTAAACAGGGTCCTACATCTCACCCAATTATGCCGCCTCTAGGACTCTATCCCAAAGAAATATTTTGAAACCCACACAAAGCTTTTCATATCATCACTTCTGCAATACCACAAAACAAATAAGCATGCAAACAAAGCCTGAGTTAGGGGACTGCGGCTAGCAACCCTGGCTCGACCCAGTGGGCTGTGCGGCCTTTAAATATGGGCTTTGCAGAGAGCATCGAAATAAATGGAAAAAACCCCGTTGACAACGTCAAACCGAAGGTGGGGCGGGGAAGCGGAACACAGAATGGCAGAATGATCCAATTTAAGTAAAAAAAAAAAAAAAAAAACATGGACGAGGAGGGGAGGGGGCGGGGAGAAGCAAAGAGGAAAATACCGCCATGCTCATTGGCTCTGCAACTTTCAGCGTCTGAAAATGCCTACAGATTCCGCCCCACGTGTGTAGCTGCAGAAGGCGACTGAGCCACCAGCCACAACAATGAACAGGAGGAAAACGTCTCCGGGCTGGTGTCTCTCCAGACTGGGCTGGCAGGGGCAGCTCCCACAGGGTCCGGAGGGCGGGGAGGGTGCAGGGAATGTCAGGGGCATTCATGTGCCAGGCTGACCTAGAAAGCTCCCTGCCTTGGCTGTTTGTGTGTGGGCGGTGGGGTGGTGCAGCACGTTTCCCAGCTGGGGTGCGTCTTCACACAGCCAGCCGGGCCGGCTCTGCCCACAGCTCAGGGAAAGCCTGGCCCCTCGGGCCTCTTTGTTGAAGAGGAATCTCAGAGGAAGAGCTGCCTCGCCGATAGGGTGACCCCGCAGGCCAGGAGGTGCTACCTGCTCGGGCTTCCCTTGGGAATGTTCTGGTGCATTGAGCGCACAGGAGAAAGCAGAACCTCCAGACCACGAGAGATCTGAGTCCAGGGCTGGGTCTGAGGTCCAGAGCGGTGGCTGGAGGGTCAGGAGGGACCTTGACACCCAAGACACTTCCAGGAGGGGCCTTGACACCCAAAACACTTCCAGGAGGGACCTGGACACCCAAGACACTTTCAGCGTCGGAAAATATCTACAGATTCCGCCCCGCGTGTGTAGCTGCAGAAGGCGACTGAGCCACCAGCCACAACAATGAACAGGAGGAAAACGTCTCCGGGCTGGTGTCTCTCCAGACTGGGCTGGCAGGGGCAGCTCCCACAGGGCCCGGAGGGCGGGGAGGGTGCAGGGAATGTCAGGGGCACTCATGTGCCAGGCTGACCTAGAAAGCTCCCTGCCTTGGCTGTTTGTGTGTGGGCGGTGGGGTGGTGCAGCACGTTTCCCAGCTGGGGTGCGTCTTCACACAGCCAGCCGGGCCGGCTCTGCCCACAGCTCAGGGAAAGCCTGGCCCCTCGGGCCTCTTTGTTGAAGAGGAATCTCAGAGGAAGAGCTGCCTCGCCGATAGGGTGACCCCGCAGGCCAGGAGGTGCTACCTGCTCGGGCTTCCCTTGGGAATGTTCTGGTGCATTGAGCGCACAGGAGAAAGCAGAACCTCCAGACCACGAGAGATCTGAGTCCAGGGCTGGGTCTGAGGTCCAGAGCGGTGGCTGGAGGGTCAGGAGGGACCTTGACACCCAAGACACTTCCAGGAGGGGCCTTGACACCCAAAACACTTCCAGGAGGGACCTGGACACCCAAGACACTTTCAGCGTCGGAAAATATCTACAGATTCCGCCCCGCGTGTGTAGCTGCAGAAGGCGACTGAGCCACCAGCCACAACAATGAACACCCCCGGGGTCCACAGTGCTGGGCTTTGGCGGGCCCACTGAGTCCAGGCCAGGCCTCCCCTGGACACCTGCCCCCCGGGGAGCTGAGTGTCCAGATGGCGTGCACCCCCGCAGACTTCACCTGGCTCGGGTAGTGAGTGGACATAGCCTATGTACGGGGCATCGCGGCCCCCAGTGGTAGCCGCACGAGTGCCATCCTGCCGAGGTGAGCCTTGCCCTGAGAGCATGTCTCCATGTTTCCATAGAGGCCAGTGGAATGAACGGCTAGCGCGGCCTGAGGCTCACTCCAGCCCTAGGCCTGCCACGGGGGGCATCCGCAGTGAACGCACCACGGGCTAGCGTGAGGGAAGAGGATAAGGCCCCCTCGACAGCCCTGGGGTGCTGAGAAAGAGTCCTGCCCAAGTGAGAAAGGCAGCTACTTCCACGGGTGCCATTGGCAATGAGGCCTGAGCCCACCACGGCTCCCTCCGGTCCTTGGATGCCTGTGTCTGGTTTGTTCCAAAGTCCCTCAGGCTTGTGGGCTGAGTATGTTTCCAGCCCTGAAGCCGTGCACGCCGTGTGCACACAGGCATTGCTGTTCATGCCAACTCCCGCCGTGCCTGGCGACACTCCACGCCCCTGCTTTCTCGGCAGTCCTCGTCTGTGCCCTGGACTCTGACTCACCCCACGACAGCGTTCTCCGGCTGCCGAGCTGGAGATCGTCAGGACGCCACGCACGCTCTCTCCGTGGCGGCTGCACGGGCTGGCCAAGCTTAACCCTGCTGGTTGTTTTGGTTCTGTGCATCGTTTGTTGGTTGCTGTTGCTTAATAATGTCGATCAGATAGAGATGTGGTTATGTGGGGAAGGGAGAGATTTTGGCTGTGAAGGGCAAGAAGGCTCAGAGCAGTCCTCAGGATTGGTCAGAGCTGCTCCGGGCTGAGGGCTTGCCGTGCATGACGCCTCTCCCGTGGCGTTCCCGCCAGTCCTCATCCTCGCCCTGGGAAGCAGGCACGGCCTTATCAGGCCTGGCTTCCGCAGCTCTTGAGTGAGCCGGGTCTAGGTGGCAGGTGTCAGCCGAGCCCTGCTCGAGGTTGAGGGGCCGAGGCTCGGAGAGGGGAAGTCACTTGCCAAAGGAGTCAAGGCAGAGGCAGGTCCAGGTCCAGGGAGGGCATCGGCATGCCAGGTCCGGAGTCTGGGGACTGCCACTGAGGATGGGACCCTCGGGAATATGACGCCGAACAGGTGGTGGGTGTGCGCGCGCGTGTGTGGGTGTGTGTGAGTGCTTGAAAACGAGTGTGCATGTGTGTGTGTGCATGCTTGAAAGTGAGTGTGTGCACACATGCGTGTGCATGCATGAGGGGTTGTGTGGGCTTGAAAGTGAGTGAGAGGGAGTGAGTGTGTGTGTGTGTGTGTGTGACTTGTTGAGGCTAGACAAGACAGGAGCACCGGCTGATGAGCTCGGGCCCGCCAGTCCACTGAAGATTCGCCGTGTTTCCTTCAGCAGAGCACACACGGAAGGAAGAGCTGAGAACATGGGCGCACCCGAGAGTCTGTGTTTGGAATACGCGCATTTGGCTGGCTAGGTTTGCCTTTCTACAGAATAACTCCCCATAAGAGTATGCCTCTGTCGTTGGGCTGCTGTCACAAAGCGCAGAAGCCTGGGGGACTTACGAAAAGGAGAGCTCTCTGGGTTACGGCTCTGGGGGCCGGAAGTCGGATGTCAGGGCAGCAGGACAGTCAGGTCCCGAGAGGGCCCTCCTGGCTGTGGGCTGCCAGCCTCTTGCCGGACCACCGTGGGAGAAGGTGAGAACCTGCGCTCCAGCCTTGCTGGGCCCCGGTCCCCTTTGCCCTCAAGACACAACCAGCTCCTAAGGTCCTATTCCCCAGACACCATCTGGGATTCGATTTCAACGTGGGAAGCACGGGGACACAAACGCTCCGTCACATACCACACACCACACTCCATAACACGCAGGCTGCTGTGTTCTCCTAGCTCAGTCCAAAGAGTCTTTTGTGGACACTCAGCATGGATTTGGGTCTGGGCTCGTATAGAAGGAGGGGAGGCAGAGAGAGAGAGAGAGAGAGAGAGAGAGAGAGAGAGAGAGAGAGAGAGAGAGAGCAAATGAACAGGAGCAGGTGTGGCCTCAGCACACAGGGAGCCACAGTCCAGTAAGGTGCCGAGACCGACACCCATCTCTACGCCCTGCGGCCAGAACGCTCGAGGTGACTCCCTGGAGGAGGTGGCATCCGAGCGAGGTCTTGAAAGCAGGCTGGGAGCTGGACGGGTAGTGAGGCGGTGGGAAGGACGTCACGGGTGGAAGGCCCACGTGACGGAGGGAGGGCAGAGTGACAGGCAGGGCGCTCAGGGCCAAGGCCTGGGTGTAGCGTGGTGGTGGAGGAACGCGCTCTTGGACGCGTCCACTCACATGGGCTGCCCCTGCTGCGAAGGAACCGCAGGGTCCCAGGCCCCCAGCGGCCTGCCTTGGACTTCTGACCCTCCCCGTGCTCCTGGGGAGGAACGCCTGAAATCCCTGGCTCGTCTCTTCCAAGTCGCCACGGAGTTTAAGGCAAGCAGCGGAGGGACCCCGGGGACAAGACCCACCCCAGCTGCAAGAGCCTGGCCTCAGCCCTTCTCAGCGTCTTCTGCTCAGACCCTCTGGATCTTATCTTAGCTGCTTAACGGAGACGATGGGAGTTTCTCTTTCAAGGGGGGCGTGACCCTCCTGACTTCCAGTGTCCCGATGGCTTAGACTCTGCAGAGTCTCATTCAAAGCAGCTCTGCCCCAGAGCCAAAAGGAACTGAAAAGGCACAGATATTTTACAGATGCATTTAAGATTCTTCTTACAAACACTCGACCATACTGTAATCTATTCTGTAACAGACACTTTTCAATGAACAACTTATCATGGACATCTTTCCAGATCAACCCACGTATATATAACGTATTTTTTATAGCTGTATAGTAGTCCTTAGAATGGATACATTGTCCTAATTTCAGAAATTCAGGTGGTTTCCAGTTTTTTTGTTTTGTTTTGTTTTTGCTACTTCAAACAATGCTGCAATAAACATACTTGGACATTATATAAAAAAAAACGTGTTTCGTCTTCCCTGTGTCCCTCGAGCATCACAGGAGATCTGCTCCACAAGCCACCATAGTGAGTCTGGAAGTTGCCCTCCTTGTCCCCTCAGGACTGTCACGTCCTCACCCACTCCAGAAATCCTCCCTCGCCAAAGGGCTGTCCTGTTCTCGCCCTGCGGATGACTGATCTACTTCGTAACCTGGCAGCTGAGGAAGCCTCTGGATGTCAAACGTCTGTGGTGCTTGACCTGTCACAGAAGCAGCTTCTCTAAATCACTCGGCAGGGCCCGGCCCTTGGTGAAATCTCAGTGCATTCTGCTGTTAATTAGAAGAACTGTGATCCCTAGCAATTGCTAAAAAATTAGTGCTCAAAAAGTGTATGATAGTACACACTGCACTTTTTCTCCTAGAAACGTGAAATAACTGAAGACAGTTTTTTAAAATCTTGAACGCCTTAAACTTTTTCTTAATTTTTACATTTTTTATTTTTTTGAGTCGGCGTCTCACTCTGTCACCCAGGCTGGAGTGCAGTGGCACCATCATGGCTCACCGCAGCCTCGACCTCCTGGGCTCAGGCGATCCTTCTGCCTCAGCCTCTCACATAACTGGGATTACAGGCACCCACTACCCCCCCCAGCAAATGTTTTGATTTTTTTTTGTAGAGGTGAGGTCTTGCTATGTTGGTCTCAAACGCCTGACCTCAAGTGATCCTCCTGCCAAAGTGCTAGGATTATATAGGTGTGAGCCACCACATCTAGCACGAACATCTTTCAAAAGAAACTTTTTCCTGCTAAGTTTCATAAATCTGCTTCCTAAAACTGTGTCTATGGATTAGCCAGGAGACCGCCTCCCTGCTCTGGCAGCCTCCCTGAAACCACGGTGAGCAACTTTGGGCACAACTCTGGGGCTGGAAAGGGTTCCACAGCCTCTCTGCCTCCAGGACTTGCCACTTGGGGCTGTCGGGGTTGGCTGGTCTTCCCTAGGAAGAACTGCCTGAGGCCAGAGGAGAGATGGACAGTGCAGAGCAAGAATCAGTCATTTATCATTCATTCATTGATCATCTGCCTGTGACAGATGATGGCAGACGGTATTTTCCAGAGATAGTCAGACCTCTGTGTTTATCTCGCTCCATGTGCCTCTCTTGCCGTGCGGCTGTCAGTCCTTCCGCCTGTGGAGATCTGTGTTTGCGCCTCCTTGAAATGGGATGGGTGTGTGTGACAACCTTGGCCACTAGAGTGTGGGAAAAACGACGTGAATGTAGGCCACAAAGAGTGAAACCAATTTCCTCTCTCTCTTTCTTTCTCTCCTCAAACATGCGTGCGTACACACACACACACACACTCACACACACACACACACACACACACACGGTGGCAAAAAATTATATGCTTTAAGAAAGGAAAAAGCTCTGCTAAAATTATAATACTCAATATATGCTGATAACAAAAGATGAATACAAGCCACATTTGATTCCGTAATTACAAGAGGTGCTCCAAGTAGTTCTCGTCAGCGTCCAGACGCTTCTGATCACAGCAAACAGCTCTTAAAACATTTCTTAAAATGCATATACATTTTCGGCACTCCTTCCTTCCCTCTCTCCACAGTGTCTGGGCCTCCACTAGAGTCTGGAACCATCTGCAGGATTATTCACCATATCCAGCGGTTGATGCTGCCTACTGACTGAGGTCTCTGCGTGTGGCCTGGGCTTTCTTCCAACATGGTGCCTGGATGTTAAAGGCAAACCTTGAGGGAGGGAGAGAGAGAGTGACTGAGTAGTGGACAGGAGTCCCTGCTGGGCTAAATGCCTGATGAAACTTTGGGAGCAACAAGCAGCTATTGTCAATTTGGATCATTAGGTTTGGGGACAATTTGTTATGCAGCAACAGATAGCTGATACATAGGCTCTGCGGAGCAGCTAGGCCCACAGGGAAGAAGAGCTGTCAGGGTCTCTGGGGAGATCTCTCAATGGTTACGTTGTTTGTTGAGGTTGTGAAAAAGGAAGCACTGACTAAGTGTGTCTGACGCCTCTGGGGCAGTATGAATAGGGGTTCAGGAAGGCTTTTGGGGAGAGCTGACACTCAGCTTGGTCTGGAAGGGCAAGAGAGAGTCAGCCAGAGGAAGGGAAGGCTGGACCAGGGAAAGAGTGGAGAGAGGGGCACTCCAGGCCTGAGACCCGGGAAAATGGCTGTGCAGGGAGTCACCTGGCCCTTCTCAGCATGTGAGCTACAGGTCTCACCCAGAGCTGACCGTTGAGAAGGGTGTTACAGCTGACAAAGCTCCTTGTGCTTCTACAGGACAAATGAGAGCAAGATCGTGGCCTCAGCAAAGCAGCTCCCAGTCAGGCCCTGGGATCTGGGGGGTGTGAGGCCATGGCCCCCAGACACTGCTGCTGGCCAGGCCTTGGGTGCTGGTGGGTATAAGGCCGTGGCCCCCAGACACTGCTGCCGGCCAGAACCTAGGATTTGGGGGGTGCGAGGCCATGGCCCCCAGACACTGCTGCCGGCCAGGCCCTAGGATTTGGGGGGTGTTAGGACATGGCCCCCAGACACTGCTCCTGGCCACGCCCTGGGATCTGGGGGTTAAGAGGCCGTGGCCTTCAGACACTGCTCCCAACCAGGCTCTGGGATCTGGGGGGTGTGAGGCCGTGGCCCCCAGACACTGTTGCTGGCCAGGCCCTAGGATTTGGGGAGTGAGAGGCCATGGCCCCTAGACACTGCTCCTGGCCGGGCCCTGGGTCCTGGCAGGTGTAAGGCCATGGCCCGCAGACAGTGGGGTTTCTCCCAGAGCACACCTCTCTCCTTGGGCTGGACCAACCTCTGAAGGAACAGGGAACCAGCAGGACAGGGGTGGTTGTGGGGTGGTCAACAGCCATGGCCAACACGGTTGGCCAGTACTGGAATGCCCTGACCACTTCCTGCTGGGGGGTGGGTATTGTGAATATGACTGCAGGAGTGCAGGGGTGTCCAAGCCCGAAAGCCGCACTGACCTGGTGGAACAGCGGGACTGGGACCTGCCCATGGCCCCAGCCCGGGTATGAACCGCCCTTCTCCAAGCTTGACTTCTCTCTGGTGGCCTTGGGCCCTGGCCTGCACTCCTCCTTATACCCAGAGCATCTTCCCTGACATTTCTCCCATTTCTCCACCTCCTCCAGGAAGCCCCCTGAGAAGCCTTGGGCTCCTTGGGACTCCACAGCTCGCTGCCTCACAGTTCTGGGGGGGGGGTGCCCTGGCCTGCTCTCTGCTAGCCTCTTGGCCTAGATAGGGGTCTCAGAAGGAGCAGGCAGCGTCCTCCAGGCCCAGTTCAGAGCAGGCCTTCTTCAAACCTTGCTTTTGAGTGAAGTGGCCAGAACGGACATTCTTTTATCGGTGTCATTCGGTCTGTGAGAACAGGTCCGGGACTGACTCAGCTTCATGGGCATTCCACATCCGAGAGTCCCCTGAGCACTGACTGAACCGTGTGTCTCCGTGGTCTTCAGGCCTAGGCCTGGGGTGCTTCTAGGACTGGCCACCGGCTTCTTGCATGCAGATAGGGCTCCAAAAGTGGTTGTTGGCTCGAGTTGAATCAGATTCCAGGCTGAGGACAGTGGGATGCCGAGGGGCGAGCTTGGCACGTCTGTGCTTGTGTGTCTTTTCTGTACCTCTGTCTGTGAGTTGTGTCTAGATGCACGTGTGTGTCTTTGACTGAATGTCCATGTGTGTGTCATCTTGGATGGGTCCACATGTGTCTTTCGTGACTGTGCGTGCCTGTGTGGAGATGCTTCTTCCAAGTCAAGAGCAGGACACAGAGACAGCCGACAACCAGCCAGGAGCCAGTTGGCTACGTCTCCCTGGCATTTCGGGACGGCTGGCCCAGACCAGACTCTCTGTGGCCTTCCCCGCACGATCCGAGAGGTGGCGGACACAGCCCACGCGCTGCCCACCCTCCGGGCTCTGCCCCGGCCTGCTTGCTGCTCAGTAAGGAATGGATTATCATTCTCGGGCAGGCTGCATCTGCAACCAACTTGAGGGATATAATTGTTGAGCGAGTTGAAAGAAAAAAACTATAGCCAGGAACTTCAAATCCAGCCAGTCATCCGTGTCATTAAATTAGGTTAATCTAAATCCTCAGAGCCTAATTTAACAGGCTCTATACAAACCCTCCACAGCTTTCTGGACTGCCTGGTGCAAAGTCCCCAGCAAGGCGCCTTTGGGGGACACCGTGG
The DNA here is from genome assembly GCF_000164805.1 of Carlito syrichta. NCBI lineage: Eukaryota > Metazoa > Chordata > Mammalia > Primates > Tarsiidae > Carlito > Carlito syrichta. Next base: position 18,577 of record NW_007259356.1, read on the forward strand.
ACAGTGGCCCTGCAGGCTGAGGACACACGGAGGCCGTGATGGACCCCGGCCACGCCTGGGGCCTGGCCCTGCACTCGAGCCGCCTCCGGCCGCATCTGCTTTGCTTCGCCTCAGGGGCCATTGCAAACATCCAACGGGCCCAAAGCGAGGACACCCCGCAGGGGAGAGGTGCAGGGCAGGGCCGAGGCCCGATTCTTCCAGGGTAGCTGGAGTGCCACCCCCAAGCCCCGTCGTGCCGACGTCCCCCGACGGCTGGGTAGAAGACAGAGAGGAGCCCGTGCTGTCAAGTCCGACTTTTCAAGAGCTGCCGCGAATCCCTGATTCATCAGCTCACTCTGACACTTACAGACTCATTGACGCTGTCATGTCTTCCCTCCTGCATTCATTCTCTTCTTAGGTCCCTTATTCCTCCACGCTTTCTCTGAGGTGCGCATTCGTCCGTTGGCTACTCTCTTTCCCTCCCGCCGCCTTCCTCCCTTCTCTTCCCTTCTCCCTCCTTCCTTCCTCTCCCCTCTTCTTCCTTCTAGTCTGTGCTCCTAGGAGACATTCATCCCACCGGCGGTCAGGGATGGAGGGAATTCGGGGTACCCCACCTCGAGGTCCAGGGCCTGGGCGGTGGCCCCTGATGCTCTCCTCTTCCCCGCGGGTGCCCCGCTCCCTCCCGAGTCCGCTGTCCTCCCCTCCCTCGGGAAGCATGTGGGAGCCGGTGGTGGGCCGGTGAGGAGCCCTCGGGGGCGCTCGGGAGGAGAGGTGCTGAACCGACCCGATAAGTGACCCAGCAGGGATGTGTGGCCTGGCTCCCCCTCCCCCTTTGATCAAAAGCCTCTGAACCCCTGATGACATCCCGTGGCGTATTCCTCTATTAATCAGAAAAGCCTTGACAGATGTAAGCAATTTGTCTTTGGAGAGGGCTGGAGGGGGCCGAGGAGAGGGAGCCCGGCTCAGCCTGTCAGGATGGAGAGGATACCGGGGCCGCGTCTTGAAATGGGGCTGCATACATGCATACTAAGAAGGCAGGGAGCACGGAGAGCCAGGCGGATCAGAAAGGGGGGTGCGTTCGTTTCAAAGCATATTTCTCCCTTGATTGAACGGCCCCTCCCAGCCCCACCACCAAACCATGGACTCCAAATGAAGCTGGGATCCAGGGGTTAATCCCACCCAGACTCCTTCCGGGGGCACAGATGCTCCGAGCCACAGGGGCCCGGCGGGTGGGGCTCAGGTGTGGTGTCCTTGATGGTCTCATAACGCCACGTGGCTGTGGCGGCTGAAAAACAGCACTAGATGGCGATGAACCCAGCACGCGGCAGGCTGGGAGCCGGGCACCAAGGTGTAGAAGAGAGGTAACAGTACCCAGCTCTTCAAAACCCTGGTCCAGACCACTGAGCAGGTAAATAACCCGGGAAGCAGGCTCAGGTGTGGGGGCGGGCAAGGGGAGGCGTATACACGGTACAGTGTGGACACAGGAAGTGGTCAACTCGACGAGAGGGGGCATTTCCCAAAGCAGGGGACACAGCTGGCCTTGAAGGATGAGGAGACAGGCACATATGAGAAGGGCTTCTGCTTCTTTGTCCGTCAAGACTCAGCCTGGGTCCCCTCCTCTGTCAGCCGTGGTCAACCTTTGAGGTCAGGGACTGTGTCTGGTCCATCTCTTTGTCCCCAGTGTCCTTCCCAGGGCCTGGCACAGAGTGTGGAGCAACGTTTCCCGAAGCGAGTGGAATGGAGTTGCAGGCATGCGGGAACGGCGTGTGCAAAGTCACGGCGGCAGGCGCGCATCCCTGTGGGTGTGTGCTGTGTCAGCGGGGCTGTATGCAAGTGGTGATTTGTGTCAAGAGGAAAGCTGAAAACGTAATTGCGTTTCTCCGTTTTCATTGAGACCTAGGGCACCATACAAAGGCAGCCCACAGGTCAGACTGCAACTGAGGAGTATGATACAGTCTTACGATGGTTAAAAAAGGGGAAAAAAAGAATGCTCCCTGAATCTGCTTAGATGCTTCAAACAGAGACTTTAAGACTTGCTCTTGCAAGTTTCAGAGACCAGAGCCACAGCCAATGTTTTGATCATCCGCCTCCTTCCCCCTCCAATAAACACCTAACGCACTTTGCCAAGCTTTCTGTGGTCGGGATTTACAGATCCGTGACTCACCCAAGTGAGCCAGGGAACATGAAAAGATGTCACTGGAGAGAAATATGCGGGAGGGATGGGAGAGGTCAGTGCCTCCTCCGAGCAGGACAGACTCCCACAGCTTTTCCCAATAAACAAGTTTCCAGGCCCTTTGAATTCTTCAGAGAAGAGCAGAGTGTTGGCATTCACATTCAGGGGAGGAGCGGCCTGGACAGTGACCACATGGGCCCGGCCCCTCGGAAAGCGGAGGCGGGAGCTCGGGCAGGAAACGGAGCTGGGAGGTGGCTGGCACCAGCGTCGCAGCTGTAGGCAACCGTGACCGGCACCTGCCACCTGCCACCTACCAGACCCCGGGCAGGGCCTGACCCAGCAAGGAGGTCCGGAAAAGTGAATCGCCTTGTCTAAGGTCACATGGCCAGTGGTGGGAGCAGGGGTCAAAGCCAGGTATGTTGGTACCGAATTTCCAGATTCCACTGTGACTTGTAGCCACACTGGGCCTTTGCACAGGTCTCTGACCTGGGGTCTGGACCTGAGCATCCACATCGTGCAGCCTGATGCTTGTTGTGACACATCCGAGATGTTCCTGGTTGCCGAACACCACCACTCTGCTCCGGATGAGTTGGGGTCAGGATTTGGAACAGGACTGGCTCCAGACTTGGCGTTTTCTCACAGTGGCCCCAGAATGCAGGATGAGTCTCTGCCGGCGAGGTCCACACATGTGCACATTGCTGCCTGTGTCCACGCCGTTTCTGTGGCTCCCAGCCCCCTCTGTGAGGTTGTCCAGTGTCCCCTCCACACAGCTCTCCGTGGCCTCCGACTGCCTTTACTTCTCATTCTCCGAGTGCCTGGTAATGGTCATCAAAAGCTGTTCAGCTGGCCGAGGGCTTACCATGTGCCCACTTCACTCAGCATTTTATACTCACTGTCCAGTCTCACAACCACACTCGGAGGTGGGTCCCACGGCCTTCATTCTTCAGATGAGACGTGGGAAGCAGGAGGTCACATGTCTTGCCAGGGGCCACACAGCTAGGAAATGGCAAAGCAGAGTCCAGCCCCTTGGCCATCTGAGCAGAGGGCTGCTGTCCCCAGCCACCAAGCTCTTCTCTCTGTAGGCCACATCATAGGGATTCCCTTTCAAGCTCCCGTCTTGAGACAGTCTCTGCTGCAGTCAGTTAATCCTGACTTCTTGGATGTGAGAGGACTGGCCTCTTCACCCCCAGGGCCACTTAAACCTATTTTTTCACTGTGTGTTTAAGGCATTTGGGTATGGTCAGATCTTGGTCCAAGGCTTCTGGAAGGCACATGAGTGAGGTGAGGCCTGTGAGGTGAAGCCTCCTCCGTGGAAGACCCGGTAACGGCTTCCAGGAGGCCTGGCACAACTTCTGTGGACGAATGGGGGAAAAAACAAGCTTTTGAATGAAAGTAGGACCAGATGCAGCTTGAAGATATGGTAACTGATACTTACTGAGCACCTACTGTGTGCTAAGTGTATCATGTGCGTGAAAGTGTGGGATCCTCTGACCCTTGTAAGAGACAGACTGTGATCCTTACATTATGAGGCGAGAACAAAGGATGCTTAAGATGGGTCATTGTTACGCTTCGGGATCGATGTTGATGATGGTGGTGGTGGGGGTACTGGTGGTGATGGCAGGGGCGGTGATGACCATGGTGGTGGTGATAGTGGTGGTGGTGGTGACAGGCGTGATGACTATGATGGTGGTGATGGGGGTGGTGGTCGCGACCATGATAGGGATGGTGGCCGTGGTAGAGGTATTAGTGGTGGTGGCGGTGGGGACAAAGAGACACGTCGTGAAGCACTTGCCATGTCTCACCCTTTATCCCGACCAGGCAACCCACACTTACTTCTTCCAGCTGGGGCATTGCACTTACACGGGAGCTGAGGCTTGTTCCCGTATGGTGGCAGGTGGTGGAGCTGCGTCACTACTGCACCACTCTTGCTGGGGGCCTCCGGGAGCATTTCAAAGCCGCTGCTGGGCAAACCCCCCCTTCCTTCTTCTACCACATATTCAGCAAAACTCAGTGGGTCTCCTCCGTGAGGCTCGTCAAACATCCCAGCATTCGAGGATACAGCGGATAACAAGACAGACAAGGTCCCTGCTCCCATGGTGCCCCTTGCTAATGGCTAGCATGGGAGAGAATCCAGGAGGGGATTAATCAACACGTGCGAAAAACACCCGATGGAGGTATGGGCTCAGGAGGACATTGTGACAAGCCGGAGCCATCAGGAGTGCCTGGGGAAAGAGCTGCACTGACACCGAGTGGCCCAGGAATGACTCTCTCAGGAGATGGCAGCTACCCTGAAACTTCAATGGCGAGATGTGGTGGACAGGGGAAGGCCTAGGGGAAGGGAATTCCAGGCACAGGAGCAGCGAGGAGACAGACTCTGTGGGGCAGCGTTTGAAGAACAAAAGAAAACCGCCTTCCCTGGAGCCTGACCGGGCAGGGACCAGAGAATGCGGGCAAAGGGTCCGGATATTTTTTCAAGTGAAACGAGACCCAGTGGGGATGATTTATTCTGATTTTCACTCTCAGAAGTGTGCAGAGCTGCCCTTCCCGGGGTGCACGCTGGTTCTCCTTGCCCCATGGGCACCCGTCCTGTCTCCCCAGGTTCCCGGAGGTGGGAACTGACCTCGCGTCTCCTCACCCCCACCCGAGGTCATCGACCGTGGGTCTGCAACAGAGATGCTGAACGTCAGAAGTGAATACTGCAAGTTCCTGTCCATACGGAAAGCTCCCCGAACTGACCGGGGTGGCGAGGGGAGCACAAAGGCATGCGATTCCCTGAGTGCTTGGGGTCCATCCTTCACACAGCAAAGCAGACTTGGAAGAGGACGTCTTTTTTCCCTTGGAGATGTTTCTCCAGGTTGCCCGGGGGGTCCCCTTCCACCCAGCCTCGCATGAGCTCGGGAGCAGCCCTGGGTCTCATTAGGCGGAGGCTGTCAGGAGCTCAGCGTCCAGCAGGTCATCCCTCCGATGAGATCTGATAGGCAGCAGACGTATGTGCTGGGGGTGACCTGAGAGCAGCCAGCCCTCTGCTCCCTGCCTGCCAGCCAGAGCCCCCCCCGCCGCCCCAGCAAGGTGCTCCATAGAACCTGGCTCCGAATACATGAAACGTGAGGCCATCCCCCATAATCAGAGCTGACTTATGGGAAAATTAAACACAGAAGGACATGCCACTCCGGGGAAGCTTCCTTCCATGCCTCCCGGGAGGCGCAGTCTGGCGCGAAGCACCTTTGGAGAGAGGCTGACCCTGCTGTCAGCCGGAGAGCCGTGACCCCGGGGTGGCAGTTGTATCCAGATGATGTGTTTGTATCCACCGGAACAGGAGGACTCATAACAGAAGAAGAAAAGAAGGTGGAATCTTTTTGTTTGGAATGTGCCGTCTGCTCTCCAAGTCCTGGTGGCTGGAGATCATTTCTTTTCCAGAAGTACTGAGTTGGAATCTCATTAAGTTTTTCCAGGTGAGTCAGCTACAAATTCCCTACCTTCTGAAGCTGTCAGGATGCCAGGTCTGCTCAAGGCAGTGAAGTGGGCCCGTTCAGAGAGATGTCGGGAGTTGGGGCCCAAGAAAACCCGGGAAAAGTTTACAGAAGGTTGAGGGGATGAACCCAAGTCAGGCCACAGCTCAGCTCCACCGTCCCCTGTTTGAACTGAAGGACAGGCCAGGGCTGTTCTCTCAAACTGCATTAAACTCGCACACCGGGCAGCAGGATGACACAGAGCGAGAGGACTCCATACACCCTAGTCTTCCAGCGAGCCCTTTGAAGGCTGCTGTGGGCTTCCTTCCTACTTAAAAAGACCCTTTCTCAGCCGGGCTCGGTGGCTCAGCTTGTAATCCTGCGCTTTGGGAGGCTGAGG
>NW_007259356.1:24871-53312 GCF_000164805.1 Carlito syrichta
CCCAGCAGGTCGTGGCTGTGGTGGCCGGGAGCGGCCACTGCACTTCAGTCTGGGCGACAGAGTGAGACTCCAACTCAAAAAAACCCCCCCAAAACCCTTTCTCATTAGGATTTAAATCGTGTGCTGGGCCAGGTTGTCAAAATGCATCACAGAGATGGTCCCAAACCAACTGCTGAGCACGCTGTGTCCTGATCAAAGCCAAAGAGGCAAGGGTCCGTGGTCCTTGGAGGCTGGGGCACGACGTGGGGTGAGCCAGCTGGGACTGCAGGCCAGCAGGCCCATGAGCCACCAGCCAGGGGCCTGGCCATGCGCTGCTGAGCAGTTGGGCGTCTGGGTGGGCTCAGTGCTGGAGGAGTCCCTGATAGGTTCAACGACCCCTTTTACACAAAGCCAGATCACAGTAGTTTGAGTTGAATCAGAGAGCCAGGGCTGCCTATGGAGAGGCCACGGACAAGGGAGTGCATTTCCATACCGCAGGGCTGGTGAGAGAAACCAGAAGACACAGATGATGTGTATGCCCTGGAGGTGGGTGGCCGACCAAAGGAGGCCCTGGAACCCCCAGATCTGAAGTGAACCCTAATGACAGCTGTTACCTTGTTTGTCTGACACCATGCCAGGTCCATCATGCATGCTTCATCCAGTCCCCCTAACAAGCCCCTGGGGTGGGCATACCAGTGTTAGGTCAGTTTGACAAGTGACACCGCAAAGCTCAGGGAGAGTGAAGACCCTGCCCATGGCCAGCTTGTGGCAGAATCAGGGTGTGGACCCACAGCCATTCGAATCCAAAGCCAGCGCCTCTCATGCCTGGGTGCCCAGCTCAGAGACCAGGGCAGGGGCAGCCCCAGTGCAAACAAAAGGAGATAGTGGCCGGGGGCCTGAAAGCTTGCAGTGCAGAGCTTCTCGGTGGGAGGTGGGCTCAGAGGGGCTCCAGAGGTGGGTGTGGACCTGGGACCCCCTTGGCAGCCGCACACCCAGAGGAAGGTTGAAAGGGGGGACAAAGGCTGCAGGCGGGAGTCTACTGCTGCTGACCATCCAACTAGGTCTGCCTGGGAAGACTGGAAGGCTGGCAGGGGCCAGGAGAAAGCAACCCACGTCCTCCTGGCACGAGCTCCTCCCAGCCGCCTCTGAGACCGGGTTGTGGCCCATTCTCCAGGAACTGGGGACTTGAGGCGTGATTCAAGGTGGTGGAGGGGTGGCAGGTTCCTGGCTGTCGCAGTCAAGGAGCTAGTTTCAGAGGAAACCAGAAATAAATCTGGGATGTTCCATGTGGGATCTCAACGGTCTTGTCCTGAGAAGGCTTCGGCCAAACCGAGGGTGCTGTGTCTCGAGTGAGGAGAGAGGCATGAATGTTCGACTCCCTGGACGCTGCTCTCCCAGTCCCCTGGCTGCAGCTCCTGGCTCAAGCAGGCAGGGGCATCGCTGGACCCGTGGGTGTAGAGCCTGGAGCCGGGACATCCTTCACTCTGATTGCCCCGCCACCTTGTCTTGCTGGGGCTGGGGCAGCTCAGAAGCATGAACTGCATCCCCCTCACACCCTAGTATCATGCTGCTCCAGCCCAGTTTCCTGGGCAGCCCTGGCTCTGTGGTAAGGACCCACGGTGGGTCCCTGGCACCCACCACAGTGTTGCCGGCCTCGGCCTCTGCCTTCGCCCCAGGGCCCGACACAGCAGGCTTGTCAGGCTGGGGCCGGGACTCTAGGGCTGGAACCTGCCAAGTGTCTCCTCCTAATGCCAGCTGGGCACTGGTCTCAGAGTCATATGCTCCTGGTTGGAACTACACCTCTTACGAGTGTGCTCCCTTGGCAAGTGACTTTCTCTGTGGTGCTGGTGGTCAAGCCACTGTCTCTCAGCTGCAAATCAGTATCCTCTGCGATGCTCCTGGGCTCCGGAAGCCAGGGGTACACCCGGCCAGTGGTTCGCTGTCAGGCTCCGCCAAACAGGGAACCAGAAGGGGATGTGAGGCCAGAGGGGAGACGAGTCACCGCTCCTCCATGCCCGTTCCCTTCCTGCTGGCTGTGCCCAGCCGCGGCCCCACCCTCTTCCTGCCTGTCCACCATGCCCAGCCGTGACCCCGGCACCTTCCTCTCTGTCTTCCCTGCCCAGCTGTGGCTGGCCCTTTGCCCAGCAGCAGCCGTTGGCTCCAGCTGTTCTTTCCCTGCCCCCTCGTAGAGCCCATCCCGTTGCATTCTCTCAGAAACCCCTCTTCTGAAGTCTCCACCTTGCAGACCCTCCCCAAGTGCCCGAGTCTCTTTAACCGCAAACTCTGACCTGGTGGCCCAGCCCCAGAGGCAGTCACTGGCGCTCAGCTGCTTCTCCTGGGCATCTTTGCCGTGCCTGCCTGTATTTTCTTGAAGTGTCCACTTGGACCATTTGCCTGTTTCGATGTGCTGGATTGCCTTCTTACTGAACTGCAAGCATCCTTTGTCCCTGCTGTCACTGCCATCACTGCCTCGGTGACATTTCAGCAGTCCCCTAGCCCTTCTGCTCTGCGGTCCCCAGTTGACCACGCCTCACGTGAAACGCCCTCCCAGAAAGACATTTCTGTCTCGGGCAGACACACTGGTTCTCATCCGTCCAATGGGGATCTTGACTCCTCCCCAAGGTGGCTGTGAGGGCTCAGCCTGGAGACGTCCGAGAAGGGCCTGTGGCCTGGCATGGAGGGGGGACTCGGCTTGGGGTGGTGAGGACTCAGTAGTCATGAACCCCAGTACCCCTTGGGTTTGCACTAGGTCGAGGGGCGAGAGGAATGCTCTCTCTGGGCCCCTGTGGGCGGACACAGAGGCATGTTTTTCGGTCAGGCTCTCCGTTGGGAACTGATGATGGCACTGGAGTGGGGTGGGACTGAGAGGACCTGGCCTTCTTTCTTTGGTGAGTTGGAGTGTCCTTCTGTTGCCCAGGCTGGAGTGCAGTGGCACACTCACGGCCACCCCACCATTGACCTGCTGGGCTCCGGCGATCCTTCTGCCTCAGCCTCCCAAGTAGCCAGAACTACAGGCACACGCTACCACACCCAACTAATTTTTTTTTTTTTTTGTAGCGATGTGGTCTCGCCAAGTTGCCCAGGCTGGTTTTGAACCCACAGGCTCAGGCAATCATCTCGCCTCGGCCTCCCAAAGTGCTGGGATTACAGGCTGAGTCACCGAGCCCGGCAGATCTGGCTTTCTTACACAACCCAATAGTTGGGTTGAAGAAGGGCCCAATGAGAAATAACCTTCAAGATGCCCAGTTAAAGTAAAAGGCAAGCCATCAGCTCAAGGAAGTAACTCAGGTTGTGTACAAACAACTGAACAAAGACAAAAGAGTTAAACAGATCCTCTCAATGGGCAGCAGGCACATAAAACACGCTGAATGTCATTGGTCCTAGAGAAATTCCAATTAAACCACAATGAGATATCACCATCCCTCTCCCACTAGTCTGGCTAAAGGTAAAAGACCAAAGATACCAAGTGTTGGCAAGGATGCAGAGCAACCAGAGCCCTCACACTCACTTTACCAGTGAGTTGCAGAAATAAAAAGGCCATTTAGGAAAACAGTTCCTTATAAAGTTAAATGCACATTGACTATATGACCTAGCCATCTCATTTCTGGATACTTACCTGAGAGACATGGAGACATATGTCTATATAAAGTCTTGTATGCAGAATTCATAGAAAATTTGTTCATAGCTGGGCTCAGTGGCTCAGCCTGTAATCCCACACTTTGGGAGGCTGAGGTGAGTGGATTGCCTGAGCCCGCAGGTTCGAGATCTGCCTGGGCAACTTGGTGAGACCTCATCTCTACAATAAATAAAAAAATTAGTTGGGTATGGTAGCACGTTCCTGTAGTTCCAGCTACTTGGAAGGCTGAGGCGGAAGGATCGCTGGAGCCCAGCAGGTCAAGGCTGTGATGGCCGGGAGTGGCCACTGCACTCCAGTCTGAGTGACAGAGTGAGACTCCAACTCAAAAAAAAAAAAATGTTCATAATAGCAAAAACCTAAAGCAACCCAGAGGTCCATCAACAAGTGAAGGAATAAGTAAATGGTGACCTATTGGTGCAGTGGAATATTAATTCAGCAATGAAATTGATGAACTGCAGAACACAAGCACATGGATGAATCTCAAAATCATACCGAGTGAAAGTAACCAGACACAAGAGGGTCCACACCGTATTGTTCCATATATATGGATCTTCAGAAAAGGTGAGTCCCCTCTGTGATGACAGAGTGTAGCTTCAGCTGTTCAGAGCTGCAGCTGGAGTGCAGTGCCAACAGGAAGGGGCTCAGGGAACATTTGAGCAAGGAGAATGTTCTATGCATTGATTGTGGCAAGGCCTACGTGTTGCATGCATTTGCCAAGACTCACCAAAGTGTACCCCTAACATGGATGCTTCTTGTTGGGTGTCATTTGTCTCAGTGAAGTTGGTTTGTAAAAGACCCGACAGGACGCGTCTTCACAACACTGACCCCTGAGGTGGAGACCCATCCCTCCGTGGAGCCCCCAAGCGGACCCCCCTTTGAATGAAGCCTCCTTCAAACACTCCTGTGTCAGGTGTTCTGTCTGCATCCCTCCCTCCGTCCGTCTCGTGCTGTGTCCAGGTGTCTGACCAGAATGTTGCACGGACAGCCCTTCACCTGCAGTCTTCCTGTTGACGGGACCAATGCAAGCTACCAGCAGGAGACCCAGGGGCATGAGGAGAGTGGCCACTTATTCCTCTAGCATATCCTGCGGCAGGTCGTCCATGTCTCCATACTGGAGGTCACAGCTCTCTCCAGGCCTGGACCACTCTCTTCTCCCAGGTTTGGTAACCAATCCACTCTTTTGGAATCTGTTCCCCCAAGCCTCGCTCATGCGGTCTGAATAGCTCATCGGTTAACCCCCCTGGGAACTATCCTGCTCCAAATGTGCCGTCTCTTGCCAACTGGGCCCCTGGCTGATGCAGCACATGGTCTTTTCGGTGGAAGAAAGCCGAGATCCGACCCTGGCAAGAGAACCAGGGTGCCCGTGGAGGTGATGGAAGGGGGCGAGAGGCCCTGCACGTCCTGCTAACATGCAAGCCCTCATCCTAATGCCAGTACCCCAGGAGTCCCAGACCTCTTGGGAAGTCTTGGCCCAGGCCTGGATGGATTCCTTCCCTTGATTCCCTAAAGGGGCTACCAAGAGGCCTGAACCACTGCAGACAACACTGCAGGGTCAAGAACTCATGGTGGCTATGGCTCATGGTGTAGTGAGGGTGACACTCAGAAGCTGTGCTGCTCTGATGGTGACCACAGTCATGGCTGCCCTGGAGTGGACGCTACTGTGTCCAGGATGCTGGTCTGGCCATCATGCCTCCACCATTTCGTCTTTTCCTCACGCTGGTCTCATGGCATAGACATCACTTTTTACATATGATGAAACCGAGGTCCAGCGAGATCAAGTAACCTGTCCAAGGCCACACTGCTTAAACAGCAAGCCAAGACTCTGCCCTGAGTCCATGCTTGAAGGCCAGTGCGCCCTGCTGCTGCCTTCCTTATGAATCTTGGGGTAAAAAAGCTCAGAGCTCGTCTAGGTGGTGCCCCTGCAATGGAAACCAAGGGATGAAAGGTGCCATTCCTGGCACCCCTCCAAATGCCTCAGGAAGTCCTGGACCTCCAGGCCCTCCTGAGCTGGGTGGGAGGAGTCAACTGGCCTGGCCTCTCCATCTGCAAAACAGCAGAACACAGCCCAGGGGACTCGCCTTCCTGGCCCTGGGGAGGCTCTCGGTGCCCCAGTTTCCTGTGGGTTGTCGAGGGCAAGTTTTAGGCTGTCCAGGTATCAGAAGCACCTTCTGAGGGTGTCCCAGCCACAGCACTGGTTCCAGCCCCCTGCCGCTGGAGGCCAAGGCCAACTTCATCTCAGGGACCTCCTGCTGGTCCTCCCAGGCACCCAGCTGCATTCTCCGTTGCTACTTTTGGAAGGTGGAGATATTTGTGTGGCATTTAAAGGATGTGTGTAAAATGACTACCCTTGTACACTGCCAGCATCTTGGACTTCCTGTTCTCTAGACTAGGGTGTCTCATCATCCCCAGCATGATGACACTGGGAAGGGTGATTCTCTGGTGTGTTAGAGAGGGCTGTCCTGTGCACTCCTAGCCAGGAGTGTCCAGCACATGCCTGAGCACGCTTCCTCTCCCCGCCCCACACCTGGGCCATCACAGCCAAACCCATCTCCAGACATCGCCAAATATCTCCTGGGGGACAAAATACGCCCAGCTGGGAAGCTTTGTCTTGGGAGAAACTGCTAGATAGAGGCATGCCCCCATTCTGACTTGGTAATAATGGTCCTGGGTTTTTTTGTTTTTTTTTTGAGTTGGAGTCTCACTCCAATGCCTAGGCTGGAGTACAGTGGCATGCTCACAGCCACCCTAGCGTCGACCTGCTGGACTCTGGCAGTCCTTCTGCCTCAGCCTTCCAAGTAGCCAGAACTACAGGCATGTGCTACCATGCCCGGCTAATTTTTGGATTTATTGTAGAGACGAGGTCTCGCCAAGTTGCCGGCTAGGTCTTGAACCCGCGCGCTCAGGCAATCCTCTAGCCTCAGCCTCCCAAAGTGCGGGATTACAGGTTTGAGCCGCCATGCCCAAGGTGGTCTTGGTTTTGATTCTAAGATGTGTAACCTCTCCCTTCCCGGATGGGCATTCCAAGCAGCACAGTTTTCTGAAATCTCATGAGCACAGACTCACGGGGTGTGTGTGCTCCCTTGTGCCTGGCTCCTCTTACTCAATGTTGTGCTTGTGACGTCCATCCTTACTGTTGCATGCAGTCACCTTGCGTTCCCTTTCACTGCTGCACAGCAATCTCTACAGCGACTCACTCATTCAGTCTAGCCCTGATGGTCCTCGGGCTGTTTCCGGGTGGCACAGCTGCTGGAGTTTCCCAGTGGAGCTCTCTAAGGGCACACACGGAATTTCCCTGGGTCCCGAGGGATGGGAGTCCCTGGTATTTCTGAGTAGTTGTGCTGAATGGCCTTCTCACTGGCAGAATGTGACGCTCCTATGGGTCCATGCCTTTGCCCTCTTTTAAATTGTTGTCAGTGATGCATGTGTGTATTTTCTTATTCTCTCTTTGATCTCATTTGAGCCCCTCTCTGTCCAAGTTCTTTCCGCTGCTTGTGGTGGCCTCATCTCCATCCCACTCTGTGGTCGGGAGCCCCGACAAAATCAAGCATGCGTCCTTCCCTGTACTTGGCCCATCCCAGTGGAAGGCTGTGTGCCGGGTGAGGGAATGAACGGGCTGGGAGGTGGCCCACGTGTAGGCGGTCTCCCCTTCTGATAAGAGGGGGAGCTGCAGCCCAGCAGGAAGAAGGAGTGGACCCAGGGCTCCTGGAGGCGAGGCAGAGGCTCCCGTTTGGTGCTGCTTGTCTTTCCCGGTGGGACCCTCGGCCCTGACCACGTCTTGGGCTGAGAACAAGCGCAGGAGACCCCAGCATCCTCCTCCTTCTGGTGGTCCCCCAGCCACCCCATCCCCAAACATGCTTTGTTCTGAAAGCCACTTGGGACCCCACCAGGGAGGCACGGAGAGCCCGCTTCAGCTCTGGCCCTGCTCCCCTGAGGGACTGGGCCTCTGGAAGTCCTTCACTGAGGAGGAGAGGGAACGGGCTGGTGGAGGGAGCTGGTCTTTTCCTCTTCTGTGTTTTGGGAACAACCACAGTGACCGAATTCCCATCATCAGAGAGCACGTCCAGCAAGGGTTAGGGATGGCGAGGCAGATGGGCACCGAGGAGGCGGCAGCCTGGAAGGCCGAGGCCAGTGGAAACAGGTGCGCGGAAGCCACGGGGAGGGAGAACCCACCCCTCGATGGAACACATGTCTCCGGGGGAGCAGGGTGGTGGAAACCAGCCGGTGCACCTGCTCAGTGTGTTTGTGCATGGTGTGGGCACCACAGAGGGTGCTTTGCCAGCAGCCTCTGGCCTCCCCACACGAACACCGTCGAGGTAGGTGGACGGCATCCCACCGCACGGGTGAGGCCCAAGGCTCCGTGAGAAGAGTCCTCTGGGTGCCCAGTATCTATGGCAAAGCGCCAGTCCAGCAGGGTTGTTGAATGGGTCCACAAGCATCCCACTGCACCATGCTGTCCCTGAAGGCCACAGGCACAAGTTCGAGCCACATGGACAACCGAGTTCGTATGTTGAAGACCTAACCTTCAATGTGACCATAGCTGGAGACAGAGCCTTTAGGAGATCATTAAGGATCAACGAGGTCATCAGGGTGGGACCCTGATCTGAGAGGACTGTGCCTTGTCAGAAGAGGAAGACAGCGAGACTTCTGTCCTTCTCCGTGAACACAGACCCAGGAAAGGCACCGTGGGGACACAGCGAGAGGGGCTGTCTGTAAGTGGGACGGAGGCCCTCGTCAGAACTGGGTCTCGCTGGCCCTCGAACTTGGACTTAACCTCCAGAAGTAGGAGAAAATACATTTCTGTTGTTTAAGGTACCCTGTCTACGGCATTGTGTCATGCCGGCCCAAGCAGACCAAGACCAGGAAGCAGGCAGAGCAGAGAACGACCTTGGCAGCCTCCAGGAACCCAAGAGGGTCTGTCGCAGACCTGGCGATGGGTGTGGGGGCCTGAGAGCCAGAGGGGTCAGGGATGGAAGAGCAGGGAAGTGTTCGGAAACGGAGAGATTCCACCGACATGGGTGCAGTGACGGCGAGGGGAGTCAGGGGGCTCCAAGTGAAAGGCCATTTTGGCTGCTATCGTTGCTGTCCACCGTCTTTCCAGAACATTCCCCAGCCTGCACTCACAATGCACTTATAGTCTTGAAAGCCAGGCCTTCACCTCGCTGACTCCTGTAAAGTCTGCTGAGGAGCCGGGTTGCCAGATAAAATACAGGATGCCCTGTTTGCTTTGAATTTCAGATACTGAATAATACCTTTAGACTAAGGATAGCCCAAATATTGCTCACTTTATACTGCAAGACTGTTTATCGATGATTGAATCCAGATCGACCTGGGCATCCTGTGTTTTTATTTGCCACATCTGGCAACCCCGAGGCGGAGACCTGTGCTGACACCATCCCTGCATCCCTGTTTGGGGAAGTCGAGTGACCTCAGCTAGTGCCGGGCAGGGCTGGCGCGGGGAGCCGGGCACCCTGGTTCCAAGCCCCGGCCCTTTCCCGTCATGACACAGCCACCACCTCCGAGAGCCAGCTGCCGGCTGCAGTTGCAACCTGACATCGGGGGCATGTGTCAAACCACAACAGAGCCGGGCTTGCCTTTCATCAGGCGCGGCCGGGGGAGCTGCCGGCCCAAGGGAGGCAGAGAGGGTCTTCACTTCAAAGGCCTCCGGGCAGAGCATTCCAACCCTGGCCCTCCAGGTTTGTTTTGGGCTTGGCATCTCAGACTCGCTGGGGCTTTGGGGTCTGAATTTTACTTGTCTGCTGTAGGGATACATTGTTTCTTTTTGCCACCGCGGGGGAGATGCCACCGTCACTAAACGGTGCATGGCCCTTTCCCAAGTTCCTTGGCGCCTCTCCATGAACCCTCACGGCAACCCTGGGAAATCCCTTCATGCACTCGCGTCCCCGGATCGCAGATGGAAAAATTGCCCAGGGATGCAGAGGGGGCTAGCTTCTCAGCCTCTTTTCTGGCTCAGGGGTCTGGCCAGGCTACCATCCCAGGAAGGGAAAAGAAATCACATGACACGAGCCCTTGCTGCCCGGTCACAGGACACCGATCTTGCTAAGCCAGAGCCCTGTGAACCAGGGCTCCCATGGCCCCAGACCCTGCCTTTTTCCTCGACCTCCCTCCTGTAGGGGGGAGGATCGTGGTGCAGAGACATAAGTGGAGGTCTCAGCTTCCCTCCTAGGAGGCAGGCCCCGTGGGGTAACCAGGCCAGCAAGCTTCTCTGGTGTCTCGCCCTTCTCCGCAGTCTTTCTGTCACTGGGTTCGGAGCTGATATTCAAGGGACATTCCATCCAGGGTCACCAAAAATGAGGGCGCCCTGAACGCTGGCATTTCAGAAAGCTTGTTAGCTGCAGGAGGGAGCGGAGAGCCATTGCAGGTGCCCCCTTCACCCCCCAATGGAAGAACCCCTGCCCGAGACCTCTGACCAGCAATCACGGTCTCCCGGTTGGCTGTCCCAAGGACAGGTGACAGGTTGCTGTGGCGGGAGACAGGGAAGCCAGCACTGCCACCCTGTGCAGGAGGCCGCAGCTCACCCTCCCCCTCGTGTGTGGCCGAGGGGCCAGTGTCCGGGCTGAGTACATCATGTGACCCCCTGTATGCCACGCATTCCATTCCCCGAGCACATCACGTGTGCCTTGGACAGCCAACTGGGAGACCGTGATTGCTGGCCAGAGGTCTCGGGCAGGGGTTCTTCCATTGGGGGGTGAAGGGGGCACCTGCAATGGCTCTCCGCTCCCTCCTGCAGCTAACAAGCTTTCTGAAATGCCAGCGTTCACGGTGCCCTCATTTTTGGTGACCCTGGGTGGAATGTCCCTTGAATATTAGCTCCGAGCCCAGTGACAGAAAGACTGCGGAGAAGGGCGAGACACCAGAGAAGCTTGCTGGTCTGGTTATCCCATGGTGCAACCAGGCCAGCACACCCTGGGTGCAGGCGGCAGGGGCTGCTGTGGGTTCCCTAACCCTACTTCTCTCTGAGATGGCTCACATGGACCTGGGGCTGGAGTTCCCTCCTCACAGCAGGTGGAGATTACACCTGGGGACACTCTCCACGTCAGGGCAGGGGAGATCTGTGTGAACGGCGCTGGATCAGCCATCGTGGCTGCCAGCGGTGGCCAGCGAGTCCTGCCTTCCAGAGCCAGAAACAAACAATGAGCCTCAACCCTCAATCCTGTTTCAACGAGCAGGAAAAGTTAGGGGAGAACCAGTGTTTCTTGGAAACAGTGTTGCAGTTCAGAAGGGGGGGGCGGGAAGCACAGGGATTGCTAGAACCTTTCCCGGATGCCCACCTCGCCCGTTCTCACTACTGCCAGAGGGATTTCTCCAAGGGCCGCCCCTTCTTGGACTGAACCGGAGAATCCGTAGAAGTTTCCCGCTGGCTGCGGAATGGCTTCCAGGCACTGGAGACCTCCTTGGCCTGGCCCTGGTTTTCCCTTGGTCACGTGTGCCAGGCCCCACTCACCAGCCCTTTTCAGCCACTGTGCTTGTGGGAGTCTCCCTGCTCTCCGCACCCTGGACCCTGACCACCTGGCTCAAGTCCCACGCCCGTCCCCACCCTCCTCTGATCTGCCTGGCACTTGCTGCCCACGCCAGCCACTTTGTGCACGTCCCAAGGCTGTCTGGGCTTATCTTTTTGCAATCGGCACATCTCCCTGGTGCCAAGAACCTTCCAGCAGACCCGGCCCTTCCACAGGACACATCATGTGTTCCTCGCTGCCACCCTATAAAGTGGGAGTGACGTTCCCACTTAGCAGGTGAGCCCAGGTAAGTAATTGCAGCAGCTCTGGACTTACATCGCCCGCTGTAGAGGCTGAGGCTGCCTTCCAGGTGTGTGGGCCCCTCCTGGGCCCTCCACTGGAAAATCCACAGCCAAGGACTGTGAGCGGGGGTGGGGAACTGCAGGTGGCAGAGGGGCAGCAGATGGGCCCCTCAAGTAGATCTCCCAGAGACAGGGCTGCAGAAATGCATCACTGAATGCACAACATTAGGAAGAGTTTGCACATCCTGGTGGGGGTCTTTGACATCTAAGGGATAGTGGGAGTCCTTGCAGCAAGTTCCTCCTCTCAGGAAAGCCCCCCTTGCTCTTAGAGCTAGTGCTCCACCAAGCCTGGGGGCACTGCCAGCTTCAGCAAGGGCCTGGCTGGGAGGGGCTCCCTCCCCGAAAGTTGAGCCAAGAGGACCCGATGCAGCCTCCGGCCCGCACTGCGGTCTCCCACCGCCATCTAGCGGCCAGTGGAGAGCACGCGGCCCTCACAACGCGGCCCAGGGGCCCGGCCAGTCCTTGGGTGGGTCGCTTCCCCCCATCCTGTCCCCTTCCCCAGCTGTGTCCATACTGCCCTTGCTCCTCACTGACCCCGGATGCCCACCCTGCCCTTCCTCCCTCATCATCTTTTGGGAGGCAGATGAAAAACCACCGTAATACTCAGTGATCTATCACAGAAACAAAGAACTGAGTCCCATGTTGTTCTCACTCTAAGCGGACCCTGGACAATTATCACAGTCTACAAGAAAGGGATTGGCAGTAGCTGGACACTGCCAGGGAGGGTAGGGGGACACACTTCATCCATAAGGGTACCTGATTGCAAACCAGGTGAAGTGGGGACCCAAGGGAGACTCAAACTTTACCTGTACGATGACCGTTTGTATACCTAACCCTGAATTGTACCCCACATCTTTAAAATTTAAGAAAAAAAGGAAGAAGTCAGAAAGCCAGCCCTGCTACCCGGCTGAGGCCAGCTCAGCTTCCAGCCATGAACAGGCCAGGCCTGCCCGATTGCACAATGCCAGAAAACTCTCCAGATGATGCAGACAGAACTGGGGCCTCTCCTGTGTTCCCCTAACACCTTGATCTGTCACTCGATGACAATCCCATCCTGGCACTGGCCGTAGCTGTTCTGCACCGGTCTCCACCTGAGTCCCAAGTCAGCAGCGAGAGGCTGGAAAACCCAGCAGAGAGCCACAGAAGAGGCTGTGGCAGTTGTCTTTACCTGCTACCAAAAGTTACTTCCCTGTGGAGAGAAGCAGAGAGAAAACCCATGGTCTCTCCCCTTCCTACTGGGAGAGGCCCTGCCGCAGAGGCCATGGCGCCTGGCAGGTGCCCGTGAGTCCCCAGGGTGAGGAAGGCTATCGCCAGATCTCTCAGTCGCTTCCGGTCCCCTGCTCCAAGTCTCCCCAGACTGAAGGGCGTCACTCGGCCTCTCTGCCCATGCCTCTTGTAAGTGGAGATGGGGGAAGTATGGGTCTTTTTGCGGACCTATGCCCAAGCGAGTCATTCGGTGGTTGATTCCAAGTCAGCTACGGAGCGCTCACCTTGGGCAGAGCATCTCAGCCACTGCAATCCAAGGTGAGCGTCTCGTACTGGGAGAAGGAAGACCACTTGCCTGGGACCCCGTATCCCCCAAAGACCACCCCTTTAACTTTCAATATCATTTCTAAAATCAGGTAGTATATACACACAGCCATTTGCATTTGGTTTAGTGAGAAAAACATGAATGTATGATCTGCAAACATTTAAAGGCAGCACGGAGTTCTTACCCCCCGGTGTGTCATTCCACTGATTTTGAAGCTTCGAGAGGTGGGGAGTGGGGGAACAGAAAACAGGCGGCCCCTCAACAGGGGTCGATGAGGACCTGGGGATGCAGCCGCCCAGACAGAGCCACACCTGGGCAAGGTGAAGGCGAGGAGGGGGGCTGGCGGGAGGACACGGGATTGGGCAGGGAGAGGCCGCGGAGGGCAGGGGCGGTCTGACCACTGTGAATAGAAAGGGATGAGGAAGACTGCGATGCAGACTGAGAGGGTCCCCACCAACCGCATGGGGGGGGGCAGAGCGAAACCTGCCCACCACTAGGGGGTCTCCATGGGCAGAAACGGCCAGGTCCTAGCGCCCCCTCCGTGCATGCGTGACCATTGTCTGGGCTGGCCCAGGATAAGCGAGGCCTCGACTTCAAAGCTGAGGGGAACCCTGCTAACTATTGTTCCTCGTACTAGAATGGAATTTGGTTCCTCCAAGGGGACCCAGCCTGGACCTGCAGTTTTTGTTACGGGAGATTGCAAACATACCCAGGAGCAGAGGGAATAGCATGATGAGCAGATGTTCTCATCACTGGGCTTCCCACGTTGCCCACTTAACCCGAGGCCAATCTCGTTTTCTCTACGACGGGCACCAGCCCATCCGGGCCTATGGACATCAGGGTGGTCCCGACAACTAGCTGGCCCTGAAATTCTTGTAGGATGGTGATAGGGGACAGGCATTGAGGAGAGGAAAGGGATCGGGCGGGGGAATAGGATGGCGGGAAGAGGGGAGAGCTGGGGGTATCTTGGTCTGAAGGAGGCTGCTCAGTGGGGTGAGATCAGAGGTTTGAGGAGCCCCACGTGGGAGTCGGACCCGGCATAGCTGTGGCTGGCTGGAGCCATTCCCTTTGCGTTTCTCAGGTCATTGAAGAGTTGGAAATGTATAGGATGGGTGATCTTAGTAGCTCTGTGAGGAGGGGCAAGGGACAGGGAGTGGGGAGTGGTGGCGAGGGTTCATTTCCCCGCTAGAATCCTGCCAACAAAGTCCTGTTTTCCTGTTCTCTGGGTTTGGGCCAGGGAGGTACAGAAGATGCTTGGGGTACTGCATCCCAGTCTCTCCCATCACTTCCAGGTTTTGCACAGCTCGTGCTTCTGTGATTTCTTTTATGAATTGCCTGATCATATTCTTGTGTTAAGATTTATCTTATTTGGATGTCTTGGCATTCCAGTCGCTTTAGGGGTGCACGTGGGTTTTGGTTGCGTGGATGAATTGTACAGTGGTGACACCTGGGCCTTTGGTGGACCCGTTATCCTGTAGTGCACATTGTACCTGATACCTAATTGTTCACCCTTCATCGCCATCCTCTCCTCCTTCTGAGCCTCCAGTGTCCATCATACCAGTCTGGCTGCCTTTGCAAACCCATAGCTTAGCTCCCACTTATAAGTGAGAACACGCAGTATTTGTTTTTCCTTTTGAGTGTTACTTTGCTTGGGATGATGGCTTCTGACACCATCCAAATTGCTGCCAAAGACATTATTTCATTCTTTTTATGGCTGGACAGCATCCCATGATGTGTGCATGTGTGTGTGTATGAGTGTATCACCTTTTCATATCCACTGATCAGTGATGGGACCATAGGTGGAGTCCACATCTTTGTGGTTGTGAGTTGTGCTGCAATCAACATACAAGTACAGGCATGTTTCTTTGTATAGCGATCTCTTTTCCTGTGGGTAGATATCAAGTAGTAGGATTGCAGAATTGAGTGGTAATAGATCTACTCTTAGTTCTCTGAGAAATCTGCACGCTGGTTTCTTAATAATTTTTTTTTCAGTTTAAATGAGAATTCAGTGTGCAACTCTAAAAGGTACACATCTCAATTTAAGCCAGACAACAATTCTATCATCACAAGCAAAACAACTTATAACAAATCCTTTACAATTTTTTATACAGTTTGTTTGAATCAGGATTCTAAAATAAGTCCATTCATTGTATTTGGCTCATATGTCTTTGGGTGTCTTTGAGTCCTATAGAGTCTACATCTTCCTGCCTGTCATCCTCAGTGAGCACAGCCCTTGGTCCATGTGGCTGCTTGACCTCCAGCCCACCATGTTTGCATTTCAGACAGTAGGATGAAGGAAAGAGGAAAGGTGCACCCTTGATTTCAAGCAGGCTTCCTGCAAGGATCATTGAATGCTTCCCTTTACTTCTTGCTGTGTGGAAATGTAGCTGCAAGAGAGGCTGGGAAACTTTAAGAGGAAGAAAAAATGGCTGCCGGGCCAGGCAGCTGATGGTTCTGCTACACATGGTATCTAATGCTGCGAGATTAAATCCAGGACCCACTAGAGCACAGATGAGGAGCAGGGAGACTTCCTTTCTAGGCCTGATTCTGACATCCCTTGGTGCATTCGGTCAATACAGATTAGTTGAGTCCCTTCTGTGTCCAAGCATTGATTTGGGTGCTAGGGACACCGCTGGGTCATGCAGACAAGGTGTGCAGCACTCACGTTCTCATCCTTGGCCTCACGACCTTAGACAGTTTCCTCGCCTCCCCAGAGTGTCTGCTATTCTCCACCCCCATGTCTTTCCAATATACACATTGACCCTCCCTCAACTGTCTCATCAAGTGAACTACAAACGCAAAGTATTTAAAACTGCTACCGTTGTTGGAGTCACATCAAAATGTGCCTCCTGCTTTTCAGAACATTTAGGTCATACATTATAAGTGTATACAATTTTTGCCAATAAAAAAGGTTTTTAAAAAATTGCCTCCTCTTCGTAGGAGGTATGAGAATGAACATTTCCTAGGCAAATACTCATCAGACCACATACCATAGTGGTATTAGCAGAACCTGTGAATTTGCCATTAAACATGGCAGGCATTTTCATATCACATTAAGACTGTGGCAAGTGCATTGAAACATCATTTACCATCATTTACACTCTTCCTACTTTCATATCACATTAAGACTGTGGCAGGTGCATTGAAACATCATTTACCATCATTTACACTCTTTCTACTTTTCCATCAGGTGCCAGATTTTGATATTTGATGCATTTATAAATAAAAATATTCCATCACAAACTTTAAAAATAATATTTTCAAGGCTATATTTTCATTATGTTGGTGCCTGCTATGATTTGGTGTTATTTTATGCATTTCAAAACATTCTGAGAAGTGGAGACAGGTTTCATCATACTGCCAAAGAAGAAAAAAAAATCCACTGAAAAAAGCAAGAGCCTCGGGTGGGAAGTCACTGGGGCAGCTTCTTCCAGATCTTACCCCCATCACTCCCAGTCAGTGAGTGGCCAGATCATAGCCAGCCAGCCAAGCCTTAGGTCAGGCTCCTTCTGGCCCTGGGTTTTCATTCCTGCGGAAAGACCCTTCTTCTGAGAAAGGAGGGCGGTCCCTTGAGCAAGTGCTCAGACGTCCCTCAAAGGGATCTCCTCGGGGTAGGGCTCTGCCCAAGGAAGAGTTTCCCACCACTCCACCAACTCTAGACCCGTGAGAGCACAGGCTATTGGTGGCCAGAGCCTCAGAGCTGGCAAAACAGATTTTCATGTCCAGTTCCCCTCTGACTGACTGCCTAGCCGGACGTCAACACTGAAAGCCACACCGTACGCTTGTGCCCTAAACTCCCCTCTGGGATCACGAGTGGCCTGCACCCCAGCTTGGGGAGACCCGGGTCTTCTCCTCAGACAGCCTGCGTTTCCCATCTGAGGGGTGATGCCAGGCACTGGCAGTGATGGCACGCCCAGGGGGGCCGGCGAGGCCACATCCCAGCTTCCTGACCTCCCGAGGTGTGGCAAGGATGCAGCTGTGATGGTGTCAGAGCTGGATTAGAGGGCGCGCTCCGGCACCGGGCTGGTGAGGGTGTAAGGGCTGCAGGGCAAGGTGGAACCTGCCAATGTGGAATACGGACCCTCTCGCCCTTCCGCCCTCCCGCCCAAGGGTTGTGGCCCAGCTGCTCAGGGGAACAGGGACGTTCCCTGAACTTGCCATCTGGGCCCGTCTCCTTGGGCCTGTACACCCGGACCCCCTGGCACTGCCGAATCTCGTGCCTGCTTCGACGGAGGTGGGCAGCAGAGGGTTCAGCTGTCCATGCTCCGTGGTCTAGTCCTCCCTAGGCTCTCCATATCCCACCAAGGACAGAGCCTGGCACACAACAGGCACTCAAGAACGCTTCCCGGCAGACTGCTGAACTAAGCCCTGGTAAGGGAAGGGTGTGAGCGCTCCATGCACAAGAAGTCTTGGTCAGGTCGAGATGGAGGCTTTGGCTCTGGCCCAGGCTGACCTGGGTACAAGTCAAGTTCACTGTCTCACAACAGCCCTGCACCTTATTTACTCACGGGGAAATTGAGGCTGGTAAAAATGACACACACAAACACACACATGGATGTCCTCAGAGCTCCTTTCTGCAGACTTCAGGGATAGAGTGGGTAGACGGCAGAGAAGCGACCATTCCAGGCATTTCACGTGTGAACTCAGGAGGGCACAGCACCGGCTGCCAGGCCCTGAGTGTGGCCTACAGGTATTTTCCCCATTTTACGGATGAGAAGATGGAAGGCCAGAGAGGCTGAGTGACTTTGCAGAGTTACACAGCTTGGGAAGATGAGATGCAGATGTTTTGGACTCCGAAGACTGCACCCTCATTTCCTTCCTGTGTGTGGGAGAAACACCCAGAGCGAAGAATGTTCCCTGACTAGGAGAAGACGAGTGTGCCCATGGGAGATGTTGCACAGACATCCCTACTTGGCCCCCGCCCCTGCTCCATTCCCTTTTTAAATCTACATTTTAAAAATTGTGACAAAATACAGCAAAAAGCTTGCCATTTTAACCCTTACAGTTCTGTGGCATTAAGTCTGTTCTCATTGTTTTGCAACCATCACCACCATCCAAGTTTGGAAATATTCATCAGTCCCAAACTGAAACTCTGTACCCATCGCATAAGAACTCCCCATTGCCCCTCCCCAACCCCTGGCACCCTGTGTCTCCTTTCTGTCTCTATGCCTTTGGGTAATCTAGGTCTGCGATCCCCAGCTTTTGTGGCCTCAGGGACTGATTTCATGAAAGACAATTTTTTCACGGACCGAGCATTACATTTATTGTGCACTTTATTTCCATTATTATTACATATAATGAAATATATATTTGTATACAATAAATATAGAATGCAATATCTAATGAAATAATTATATATAAGCATATGATATACATAATTATTCACAATTATACAATAATTATGCCACCAGATGCAGATGCACAGTGGAAGTGCATCCACTCACTTGCCACTCGCTGACAGTTTTTGATGAGTCTGCAAGTCATTGACTTATTGGGGTCTCTGTGCAGTCAGACCTCACTGCTGATGTTCATCTGCACTTGAGAAGGGAGGAAGATGGCGGCGGAGCCAGGTGGACTATGCTCGTCCCAGTGTGACTCAGTGAGTATGTGTATGGACAACTGTGCGTACATGTCTGTGAGTGAGTGGGCATGTGAGTGACTGACTGAGTGGGGACTTGGGAGCAAGTAGCCAGGGCTCTCCTGGAGAAGCGGCAAGTGCCACAATGGCTCTGCTTGGACCCTAGCATTTCTAGGGCACAGGAACTGAGTGCCATTTTTTAGACATCAGCAAAGCCCTCCCCGGGAAGAAGCTACTGGGAGAGACTGCTGGCTCCTATCTCTGCCTCACCATCGTGGCGCCTGGCCAGACACTGGCAGCAAGGGCTGCAGAGGAAGCACAGCAAGAGAACCCAGAGGCAGAGACCCACTGCACAAGACAGAAGAGGCACCCTGCCACCATCTTGAAAACTGGGCAGGAAAATGCTCTGGCTTGCTCACCGTGGAGCAGCAGACCCGATCTCTGTGACTGGCAGAGTAGCTACTCAGGGGTAGATTGTGACCCAGAAGGAATACCCTGAAAGCACAAACTCTGGAGGGATGGGACGAGTGTTGATTCTCAGGCGCCACACCCCTACCCTGATTTGGCTGTGGGACAAAGGGTGTGACCAGACAAGGATGAGGAAGACCCCCAAAGAGATCAGTGGTGAGTCTGGAGCTGACCCAACCCCATTGCTCCCTAGCAATCCTCTGAATATCAAACCCACACGGCTGGAGCATGACTGACAGGGATGAGCCCAGCGGAGCTTGGACATCAGCTGATAGGAGGACTCTACTCTAGGAT
Organism: Carlito syrichta; assembly: GCF_000164805.1. Lineage (NCBI taxonomy): Eukaryota > Metazoa > Chordata > Mammalia > Primates > Tarsiidae > Carlito > Carlito syrichta. The sequence goes on from NW_007259356.1 coordinate 44,178, forward strand.
AAGCTGGGCTGGGCACCCCCCACCAGTCCCTGGGGAAGAGTCAATCCCACACCTGCTGACTGGAGGGGATCCCCCTGACCATACAAGAGTGGGAAGGAAGGACTGAAGCCCCACCCACCCCACTGCCCCCTCCTCCTTCCCTGGGCCACACACTGGGGAGTTTGTGAATGTGGCCTCAGCTCTGCAAGAGACAGCACAAGAGGTTTTTGGTTTTTGTTTTATTTTTTCCTTTGTGTATGAATATGTATGTGAGGGTTCAATCTGCATTCCTCCCACCTTTTCTCTCTCTTTTTCCCTTTCTTCTTTCTTTTCTGCCTTTCATCGTTTGTTTTCTGTTTATGTGTGTACTTGAATGATTGAGTGTTCAACTTTCAGGGTTTTTTAATTTTTATTTTTTTGTTCTTTTCTTTTTTTAGTTTAGTTTGTCTGTGAATGTATGTGTGAGGGTTTGATTTTAGTTTCTTTTCTTTTTTCTTTATTTTTTTCTCCTTTTATTTCGTGTTGGGTGCAAGTGTATGTGTGTTCAGTTTTCCTGTTTTTTGTTTGTTTTGCTTTTTTTCATTTTGTTTTGGTTTTTGTGTGTGTGTGTGTGTTTGTGTTTTTGCTTTGATTTCTGCTTTTGTTTTTCTGTTCATCTTATTTCATACTACTTTTCTCTGTTCTTCTCATTGCTGTTACATGTCTTGGACTCAAGGGGTACACACATGCACCCACTGCATCATCATATAGAATGGTGGTGGGGAGTGAGTCTCAGGGAACCAATACCGCAATCAGTGAATCTTGTGATTTGCAAATAGTTTCTGAATCCTAGCTCCCCATCCTTCACCTTATTTGACTCTCAAAACTCGAAGAGACAGCAAAGCTTCCCACCCACAGCCCTGTTTAAAAACAAAACAAATTCAGAGCCCTGATCAGGGAAGAATAGAAGGCTGAGCAAACATCAGAAGTAAAACCTCCTCTCACAGCCACTGAGTAATGGGACTAAAGAGAAAAGACAGAGATCTGTCACAAATGAGGAAAAAAAATCATTGAAAGAACACAGGCAATCCTCAGTGTACCAAAGAGAAAATGCCTGGAAAATAAGACCTCAGAGCTCAAACAATGGAAGTCACCAACAACTGACACCAGAATACAACAGGGATTAGGGAATGGATGGAAAGAGTGAATATGATTCAAGAAAGACAAGATACAACACTGAAAGGGCTTGTTACAGAGATTTTCACCATAAAAAATTTCATCCAGGAAATAAATGACAAGATGACCGGCACAGAAAGCAGAATTAATCAGGTAGAAGAGAAAATCTCAGAATTTGAAGACCAAAACAAGGACTTAACTGACTCTGTAAAAAACATAGAAAGAAAACTCAGAAAGAAAGAACAAAACCTCCAAGAGATGTGTGATTATATCAAGAGGCTGAAGTTGCATCTGATTGGTATCCCAGAAGAAGAAAGGGAAATGGAAAACACCTTAGAGCAAGTATTCAGGAGGTCATCTAAAAACACTTTTCTCATCTCACTAGAGATGTAATCATTCAATCACAAGAGATAAAGAAAAACCCTGTGAGACATCAAAGGAGAAGAGTAATTCCTAGACACATAGTAATTCATCCACATAAAGTAGATATAAAAAAATAAAATCCTAAAGGAGCAAGAAAGAAAGTTCAGGCTACCTACCAGTGAAAAACAATCAGAATAGTGGCAGATCTGTCTGCAGAAACACTGCAGTCTAGAAAAGACTGGAGTCCAATATTCAAAGTCCTCAAAGATAAACAATTTCAACCACAATTTCCTGCTCAACCATGCTCAGCTTCATCAGTGATGAAGAATTAAAAATTTTCCCAGACATCCAACCCCTAAGAGATTATTCAGCTTCCAGACCAGCTCTGCAGGAGATTCTTAAAAAGGTATTGAGCACAGAAGAAAAAAAAAAGAATGACCATGTACTTCCCAAAAGAACAGGAGAACATGGAATCAACAGAGAATACACTGTGACTAAAAACTTGAAAACACACACATGCATCAACTCAAAGGTTAAAAGAAAAAGACAAACAAGGAAAAGACTTTACACTTTATAAGAACCTCATGATAAGGATAAACAATCACATTTCAATAATTGGCCTGAATGTGAATGGACTAAAAGCACCACTGAAAAGACACAGAATGACAAACTGGATTTAAAAAATCAATTCAATAACTTGCTGCATCCAGGAAACACATCTCACCATAAGGGATGCACACAGATACAAAGTCAGAGAATGAAAACAAATTTCCAGGTGAATGGGTCACAAAAGGAGATAGGAGTTGCAATCTTAATATCAGACAAAACAACTTTTAAGCTATCAAAAATTTTAAAAGAGGAGTTCTGGTAAGATGGCGATGGCATAGGTGGGACTGTGAGATTCTCCGAAAGTGAGTTCCCAAAAAGATGCTTACTTTCCTTTCCCCCACCCCCTGCCCACTGCCAGCCACACCGGTCTGAGGCCTGGAGACCCTTGGACCCATGCAAGGCTGGCTATTGTGGCCCCTTGGATGCAGCTGCTCCACCATAGGCATCCCCAGGCCCTGGCCATGTGGAGATTCCAGCTCCCTCCTCAGCTACAATGTCTCACCCGGCCCCAAGCCACCGGCTGCCACCTGTGGAGGCCCTTGGATACCACCTTGTGGAGATCTGGAATCCCCTGCTGGCTACACTGATCTACCCGGCACTCAGCCACTGCCAGCTCCCTCCCTGACAGGGCACCCAGCCCAGTGGCCTGGTGATCACTCCTCAGAGTTCCAGCTCCCTGCCCTGGGTCCTGGGCCCCCGCCCAGCCCTATTTCAAGCCGCTGTCACTCAGGGATTCTCTAGGCACCCACCCATCAGAGATACCAGCTCCATTCCTGACTGAAGTGCCCTGTGCGGGGCCCAAAGCCACTGTCACCACTTACCACCTGCCCTTTGGAGCCCCGGTCCCCACTCTGACAGAGGCACCCAGCGTGGGATCCCATGGTTGTGTAAGGGAACAGTATATCTTAAGGAGGTGCTGATCAGTCACTCTCAGCTCTCAGCTCCCGAAGAGGGAATTCCCAGCTCCCTCCTCCACCCCAGGTCGCTGGCAGCACATCAGATCCAGCGCCCAGCTGTGTTGCTGATCCCCGGTGCCTGACGCTGGAGACACACCACCACAGTCCATCATAGTGGTTTGCCCATGGACCCAGATGAGTGGAGAGAAAGGGCAGGTGGAGAGAAAAGATCCGCAAAAGTAGTGTTGCCCACCTCGGCCATTTTCCAGGCAGAGATTTGCATTGCCCCACTCATCTACGAGCAGCTTCCACCTTGGTTTCTAAGGTAACATCACTAAACAGAAGACAAAAGGCCTTCCCCTATGCTGAATCAGATACAGGCAACTCAATCCTGTTGCAGACCTCTCAGGCAGCAAGCCAAGGGAACCAACCCAACCTATGAGTAAATCTATCTGCCTGAAATGAAAGCAAAGGGAAGAGGCTAGGGATTGGAGCTGAAGAAACTTTAGACACTCAGGAAAGATTCCAGAGCTAGCCTGGTTTCTTATTCTGATTTTTGATTTTATTGTTTTGACTGTTTGTTTTGCTCACTTTTGTTTGCTTTTCTATTTAGACTTCCTGTTTGTGTTGGGGGAAAATGCATCAAAAGGCATGATTTTATCGGACTGTCTTTGTGTGGTTACCAGGATGCTTTAGGGAATTTTGTTTGTGTGTCTGTTTCCACACTTTTCTGGCTTGTGTCTTTTTTTCATTTTCTAGTTGGTATGTATGTCTGTTTTCCCTCTCACTCTTCTCTCTAACTTCTTCTTGACCTTCCCTTCTTCCATTATTTTCCTTTTTTGTATCTCCTTTTGTTCCAAGGAGCAAACCCAAACCCTGCTGCATGGAAAGATTGTAAGACAGTGGGAAATGGGTTCCAGTGTGCCCATACACCTGTTGGTGAATACTGGGATCTGCAGATAGAGTCTGAATCACAGCTTCCCCCTCAATTAAACCTCAAAACTGTAAAAAGTACAGCCCCCAACCCACAGTACAGCCTCAAAAGTGAACAAAGCCAGAGGACCCTCATAAGGAAGAACAGGAGATTGAACTAAAGAAGTAAAAGCAACCCCACCTTCCCTGAAAAACAGAATTAAAGAAGGAGGGAAGGGGGAGAGAGAAAAATCTACCCAATTGAGGAAAAACCAAAAGAAGAATATGGGTCTCTCCCAGGTCCCTGGGAGGGCAGGCACTGAGAAAACTGACTTCAGAATGCAAACAATGAAGAGCCCCCAGAATGACTGGTCTCAAACTACAAACCTAGATATCAAGATATTAATGGAGAGATTAAAAAGAATTGAGGAGAGACAAGAAGAAACTAGGAAGAAGTTGATAACTGAGATAACAGTAGTAAAGAATACTGTGAATGAAATAAATAACTAACTGATAAGCATGGAAAGCAGAATTAGCCAAGCACAAGAAAGAATATCAGAGTTTGAAGACCAAAATATAGAACTAACCCAAACTGTCAAAAACATAGAAAAGAAGCTTAAAAAGACAGAACAAAACCTTCAAGAGATGAGCGATTACTTCAAGAGACTGAACTTAAGAGTAATTGAACTTCTTGAAACAGAAAGAGAGACAGAGGCCACCCTGGAACAAACATTCCATGAGATTATTGAAGAAAACTTCCCTCATCTCATCAGTGATGTGAAAATTCAAACACAAGAGATTCAGAGAACCCCTGCAGGACAACAAATGAGAAGACCAACTCCCAGACACATAATAATTTGCCTAAACAAAGTAGGTATAAAAGAAAAAATCCTAGAGGCAGCAAGAGAAAAAGGCCAGATCATCTACCATGGAAGACCAATTAGAATAGCAGCAGATTTATCTACAATAATCCTGCAGGCTAGGAGACCTGGAATCCTATCTTCAAAGTTCTAAAAGATAAACAATTTCAACCAAGAATAACCTACCTAGCCAAGATAAGCTTCATCAGTGAGGGAGAATTAAAATCTTTCCCAGATATCCAATCCCTAAGAACTTATGCTGCCATCAGACCACCTCTACAGGAAACACTTAAGAAAGTACTAAACACAGAAGAAAAGGAAAAAAGAACAACAACATTCTTCACAAGAGTACATGAAAAAGAGTAAAACACACATAAAACAACCCCAAAACCAAAAGAAAGACAACAAAGAGGAACAACAACAATATCTCTATAAGAACCTTATGATAGGGATCAACTCTCACATGTAATTAGTCGGAATGTGAATGAACTAAATGCACCACTAAGAAGACATAGAATGGAAAAATGGATAAAATATCACCAGGCAACAATATGTTGCCTTCAAGAGGCCCATCTAACTAGAAAGGACACTCACAGACTCAAAGTAAGAGGATGGAAAACAAATTTTCAGGCGAATGGAACACAAAAGAAAGGAGGAGTTGCAATTCTAATTTCAGAAAAAATACCATTTAAGCTATCAAAATTTTAAAAAGATACAGAAGGCCACTACATAATGATAAAAGGTTCACACCATCAACAAGAAATATCTATCCTAAACATATATGCATCCAACATAGGAGTGCCAACTTTCATAAAGCAGCTTCCAGGAAAACTCAAAAAATATATTGCTTCTAACACTATCATAGCTGGGGACTTTAATACCCCATTCATAACCCTAGACAGATCATCAGGACAAAAAATCAACAATGAGATCCAGAACCTCAAAGTGACTCTTAACCAAATGGACTTAATTGATACCTGTGGAACACTCCACCCAATGACCACAGAATATACATTCTACTCATCAACACAGGGAATGTACTCTAAGATCGACCACATGCTTGGCCATAAATCAAGCATAAACAAATTTCAAAAGATCAAAATTTTGTCATGTGCCTTCTTGAACCACAGTTGAATAAAAATAAACATCAACACCAACAAGGTTCCTCCCAAACCCACAAAGACATGGACACTAAATAGCATGATGCTAAACAATTCCTGGGTCAATGATGAAATCAAAACAGAGATTAAAAGATACCTGGAAACAAATGAAAATGAAGAAACAACTTAACAAAATCTCTGGGATGCCATAGTAAGAGGGGAATTCATATCTCCACAAACACACATGAAGAAAATGGAAGGATCACAAATTAACAGCCTAGCAAGTCACCTTAGGAAGCTGGAAAAGAAAGACCACCAAAACCTTAACTTCAGCAGAAGAATCCAGGTCACCAAAATAAAAGCCCAAATCTGGGACATAGAAGACAAAAAGATAATACAAAAAAAACCAATGAAACAAAAACTGGTTTTTTGAAAGGATAAACAAGATCAATGTTTCCCTAGCTAGACTGATCAAGGAAAAAAGAGAAAAAGCCCAGATAAATACAACCAGAAACACAAAAGACGAAGTCACATCTGACCCTGAAAAAATACAAAAGATCATTAGAGACTACTATGTACACTTGTATGGAAACAAACTTGAAAACCTCAAGGAAATGGAGGACTTTCTGTCATCACACAACCTGCCTATGTTGAAACAAAAAGAAATTGAGACCCTAAATAGACCAATAACAATCAAGGAAAATGACTATGTCATAAGAAAACTACCTACAAAAAAAAGCCCTGGACCAGATGACTTTCCAGCAGAATTCTACAAGACATTTAAGGAGAAGCTGATTCCAATCCTACTGAAGGTATTTCAGGTGCCCGAGAACAATGGAACCCTCCCCAAATCATTTTATGAAGCTAACATCACATTGATACCCAAGCCAGGTAAAGATCCAACAAAGAAAGAGAACTATAGGCCAATATCTTTGAGAAACATAGATGCTAAAATTCTTAACAAGATCCTAAAGAACCGGATTCAGCAACACATCTCAAAAATCACCCATCATGACCAAGTAGGCTTCATCCCTGGGATGCAAGCCTGGTTCAATATTCGTAAAACCATAAATGTAATTTAAATACATCAACAGATGTCAAAACAAAAACCACATGATTATATCATTAGATGCAGAAAAAGCTTTTGATAAAATCCAGCACCCCTTCTTGATAAAAACCCTCAAACATCTAGGCATACAGGGAACATACCTCAAAGGAGTAAAAGCTATCTACGAGAAACCCACAGCCAGCATACTCCTAAACAGACAAAAATTGGAACCATTTCCCCTGAAAACTGGAACTAGACAAGGATGCCCACTCTCACCCCTCCTGTTCAATATAGTATTGGAAGTCCTGGCTAGAGCAGTCAGAGAAGAGAAGGCAATCAGGGGTATCCAAATAGGAAAAGAGGAAGTCAAATTATCTCTCTTTGCAGATGACATGATCGTGTATCTTGAAAACGCAAGAGAATCTGTCAAAAACCTCCTTACACTGATAAAGGCCTTCGGCAAAGTCTCAGGATATAAAATAAATGTGCAAAAGACAATCGTATTTCTTTACACCAATAATAAATAGAAACCCAAATAAAAAGTACAATTCTATTCACAATAGCCACACACAAAAAAGAAATATCTTGGCATCTTCCTAACCAGAGATGTGAAAGACCTTTACAATGAAAACTACAAAACTCTGCTCAAAGAAATCAAAGATGACACAAACAAGTGGAAAAATATCCCATGCTTATGGATTGGAAGAATCAACATTGGAAGAATCCATCTTACCTAAGGCAATCTACAGATTCAATGCAATACCTATCAAATTACCAGCAACATTCTTCTCAGACCTAGAAAAAACAACACAGGAATTCATATCGAAATACAAATGACCAAGAATAGCCTGAACAATCCTCAGCAAAAAAAAAAAAGAAAAACAACAAAGCAGGTAGTATCACATTACCAGACTTCAAACTTTACTATAAAGCTACAATCATCAAGATTGCTTGGTAATGGTATAGGAACAGGCATATAGATCAATGGAATAGAATTGAGATTCCAGAAGCAAAACCTCAATTTCTCAATCAACTCATCTTTGACAAAGCCTCCACCACCTACCACTGGGGAGAGGAGAACCTATTCAGTAAATGGTGCTGGAAAAACTGGCAGACCACATGCAGAAGATTGAAACAGGACCCCTATCTATCCCCATACACAAAAATTAACTCCAAATGGATCAGAGACCTAAATGTAAAACCTCAAATCATAAGAACCTTAGTAAATGAAGGACATACCCTCATGGAAATCAGAACTGGCATCCAATTCCTGAACAAAACCCAAAACCCACAGGTCATAAAAGAGAAGATAGACACGTGGGACCTTATCAAACCAAGAAGCTTCTGCAAAGCCAAAGAAACCATCAAGAGAGCAGGGAGACAGCCTACAGATGGGGAAAAAGTATTTGCCAACACCAGGTCTGACAAAGGCTTAACATCTTGGATCTACAAGGAACTAAAACATGCTGAAAAGAAAAAAACAAACAACCCCATTACAAAATGGGCAAAAGATATGAACAGATAATTCTCAAAGGAAGACATCCGAGCAGCCAGCAGACACATGAAGAAATGTTCAACCTCACTAATCATCAGGGAGATGCAAATCAAAACCACACTGAGATGCCACCTAACTCTAGTCATAATGGCAATTATCAACAACTCAAAAAATAACAGCTGCTGGAGAGTGTGTGGTGAAAAAGGAACACTTCTACACTGTTGGTGGGAGTGTAAACTAGTGCAACCTCTGTGGAAAGTAGTGTGGTGATTCCTAAAAGCTCCCATATGACCCCGCAATCCCCCTACTGGGAATATATCCTGAAGAACACAAATCACTGTATAAAAAAATATACCTGTACATGTATGTTTATCACAGCATTGTTCACAGTGACAAGAACCTGGAAGCAACCATGCTGCTCATCAAAAGAGGACTGGATTTAAAAAATATGGTACATATACACAATGGAATGCTATGCAGCGTTAAAGAAGAACAAAATCATGAATTTCGCAGCAACCTGGATGGAACTAGAGCATATAATACTGAGTGACCTCTCACAGAAACAAAGATCCGAGTATCACATGTTCTCACTCATATAGTGGACCTTGAACATCCAATGTAATACTATAAGAAAATGCCTGATAGTAGTGGGAACCTATGGGGTGGAGCAAGAGGGGATTAACGGTAGTAAATATCTGTCTGGGGACTGGGAAACACG